>NC_039269.1:31345618-31526900 GCF_003368295.1 Carassius auratus
TTGAATTTTTCATTACAATTTTGAACTGATTAATTGAAACAGACAGTCAGAAATCAGATTGAACTGACTCACTGAAACTGAATGATTAAAAAACATGAATATATCTAAAAACAACAAACAACACCAAATGCAATTATAAAAAAAACACCTTTCAAAAAGGTATTCTGAAAAAATAACATGAAAAATTTAGTGGGAACCAAGACAAGTGTCAATAACAAGACACAAGTATCATGCATTTTAAATAAATAAACTGTGTGTGTCTGTATATACAGTACATATAGACACACACACACAAACATAAACAGTACATACTATATAGATAGATAGATAGATAGATAGATAGATAGATAGATAGATAGATAGATAGATAGATAGATAGATAGAATAGATAGATAGATAGATAGATAGATTAGATAGATAGAATAGATAGATAATGATAGATCTGAAAATATGTAGTGTTTACTAAGAAAACATTTCACTCACAAATTGCAAGTACATTCTTCAAATAATTATAAACAGCAAGTAACACTTTGAATTAAACATGGAATTCTGAGGCAGAAACACGTTTATAAAGATTTTTTCCATGCATGCCTAAAAATCTTTGTTTTATTTACAACTTTTGAAAAATCACTCACATACATATTTAATGATAAAGATTATAGGTCACATTTACACAAGAGACATACCTACTTACAAATCAGCAAATACTGAAATACTAAAATTTGAATTTATGTTTCAATGACTGTTCAAAAATAATCATCTAGTAACATTCTATCTGATTTGCCAATAGAGCAAAACAGTTTTCCATGGTGATTTAAAATAAATGAACCACACTCAGTGCTGAACATATCAAAGCAGTAACCTTTGATCCCAGCAGTGACCTTTAATTGACCTTGAACTAGGTTAAAAGAAAAAGAGAGATAATGACCTTGACTCGTGCTTTGCAGCAGCTCTGTGTGCATTTGTGTGTGTGTGTGTGTTTGCCAAAACACTATCTTGTTTTCTTGAGTAATGCTTAGACTGATTTAATGAGTGGCATTCGGTCAGGTTGAATTCACAGTGAGCCATGCAATACCACCAGCTACGCTTGAGGCTTTGGCTAGATCCTTTTTTAACTAGTCAGGAGCCTGCTTACCGTCTCTGCACTTTTTGTTGTCAACACACACACACCTGACCTCCGGATGACCTCTATGCGAAACAATTTCTGCGCAATTAGATGCATGACATAACCAGTACATTAAACTACTGTCTAATGAATCCAGAAACCACACGCATAAAATATGCATACTTTTGTCAGTGTGTTTTGTTTCCGTTTGCAGTCTGAAAACCTCTCTGTGGGTCGGTTATCGCATTGCAGAATCCTTAAAACCACCCATGCTTTAACAACCAATGTAAATTTGTGAAATATGGGGTTGAAATTACATTGAGGTTGAGGATATTGCATTTCCCTGCCAGCTGTAACTCTGATTGGTGTGGTATAGGAGTGACATCATCACTGTGAGCAGCCAATCGCGTTCCTCTGAGTCTGAATCAGCTGTAACCTACAGCAGAATTCTACGTAAAACTAAATAAAGAGTGAAAAATCCACAATGTTTTTGATACACAGCTCTCGCTCTTTTACTGCCTGTGACACAGTTAACCTAGCCTCCTCCCTCCAATACTGCATTCTCAACAATACCAGTGCAAATGCAGGTGTCATCGCAGGCTGATCATATCACACCAGCAATAGTGCTCCTTTTTAGTCGTAGGGATCAGGGAAGAGAGACGGCAATAGTCAAAGTGTGATTTGACCATGACAGCTGCTGTCAACGATAGCACATCGGTGTTGCTGGGTAGAAAAAGGGGTGTTGCTGCCTCATGTTGATTGAATATGAGAGTGTCACAGCATCACCACTGGAATGGAGGTTCATAATTACAACCATTGACTGTATCCCAGAGGGGGACTTCACAAAACACTGATCTGACATCATTTATCTAATCTTGTCATTCACAAATCTTCTGTGATTTACTAATATATCTGCTCACTATACGTGTATGTATATGTATGTACATTGCATCATAAATGCAAACACGTTTGCATATTCTTTTTTTGTCTTACAATTTATCCTTCGTTTATCACTGATCATTAAAAAACTTTGAAAGCTGAAAGGTAATGACAAAATATCACCAGAAATGCCTATTCAGCAAAATGCTAATGCATTTCTGTTATGCAGTTTCTTTTGTAGATATGCATTACATTAGAAATGCAAAAAAAACATTACCATGTAAAAAAAAAAAAAAAAAAAAACATTTAAAAGATAAGTATCACTAAACACTGCACATCCAGCTGAATTTGTATGACTTTTTCATGAATTATTGTTGTTTTCTGTATCTGCATTAAATCACAAAAAAAAAAAAAAAAACATATTCAAAACATAAATATGCACTTCACACGCCTATCATGATGGCATCAGCAGCCTAGATGTGTGTCAGATAATACAAACAAACCTCACCATATGCACACACTTCATTAAGGACTAATCACAATGAAATGTTTTAATATCTTAAGTGTTTCTCCTAGATTAAAAAGAGTGCAAATTTAGATCTACGCTTAAAGGGACAGTTCACCTCAAAATTAAAAATCCTGCCACCATGCTGTTTTTAACCCGGATGACTTTCTTTCTTACATAAAATGCAAAGCTGTTAAGCAGAATGACAATCTCAGTCACCATTCACTTTCACTGTAAGCAAAGAAAGGCAATGTAAGTGAATGGTGACTAAACCTATCATTATGTCTAACATCTGCTTTGTGTACCACAGGAGAAGGAATGTCATGGGAGTTTGAACGAGAGTAAATGATGACCGAATACTCATTTTAAAGATAACTGTGCTTCTAATAACCCTGATTTTTCTCCTGAGCAAAAAGATCTAATTACACATGTCTCCTTTAGACTTTCCCAAAGTGCAACGTTCTCAAATATTTCTCAACAAATTCTTCCATGAACTTAATTATTTGAGCTATGCTATTTTTTCTAATTCTAGACTCATATCTCGAGCAATGCTCTCCATCTAATTTCAGGAAAAACATCTGCGACAAAGTAAAAAAAAAAAAGAAAACATAAACCAAAAACACTTTTTAATGAAAGTATAGGAGATGCATGTTCATCTAACTCACTTTCCACCTCCACTTCTGTTTCTACTCACTTCTATTAAGGCATTAAGAAGTCCAGAATATCTATTTAGAGCATGAGTTGGGTCTTGAGCCCTCCATCATGGTCAACAAGCCAAGTGTATTTACCTTAATCTCACTCAAGGATAAAAACCTTAACATGCGAATAATCTCAAAGCTGTAAAAAAAGCAATAAAACGATCCTGTGGTTGAATCCACTGTCTCTAAGGAGCAGGCCAGCTCGATGCTGTAGTGTACGGCACACAGGTATAGCTTCCATCAGCACACGAGCAGGTGATAAAATCACTCCTACATCACTTTTTACAGAATACAGCATTTAATAGGAACCGAATAGAGACAATTCAATTATTATCATGTGTGTACCTGAATTAATTAAGAACTTAGAGCAGAGAGAGAGCGAGAGAGAGAGAGAGAGAGGTGGGGTGGAATGGGTAAAGCAGAGTAACACCCAAACGCACCAAGCATTCCCTACCCTATGGGAAAGGATGTTAATATTAGAGCAAGAAGCCCAACTCAAATGCAATTTCCACCTCTCACTTATTTCATTTCGCTGAACATCTCCACTGCGCAACAAACACATGCAGCTCCTGATGAGCATCAACGCGGCGCACAAGCGCGTAATGTGACCTACAGCATCAGCATCAGCACCACCACCAGCAGCAGCAGCAGCATCAGCAGCACAAACGTGCTATGCTGGCAAAGCCATACTGCAGTGTGTGCCACAGTATACATGATCAAACAGGCCGCTCAGGAACGATTCCACAAGTCAAAAACGCCACGAAAACGCAGCAGGTACAGGAATCACATTGCAGAAACCGAGTGGGGAAAATACGCTGTCATAATCCCGTTTCAAATTTTAAAAATCCTCCCATAGCAACATAAACATATAAATGGCCTAGACTCGCACCGGCAAACGCAAGGTGCGGGACGCGGGTCTTTTTTTTTTCGGCTCTCCGCACCATTCGCAAGATGTGTCTTTTGCTGGAGTGTGTGTTTATCTTTTGCATTAGGTGGAAAACACGCGCGCGCGCGCCCACGTTATACTGCTTGTTAATTAAAAAAAAGAAATACATGCATGCACGGGCCGGTGGCATATGTGTATATTCGGGCCGTTAAAAGGCGCGACGCGCTCCGATGTCATTTCAAATGCATCTGTCTTACCTGGAGCTCGTTTGGCGCGGCCGTCGCAGTTCGCCTGCGCCCAGCATCAGAGGCTGCAGGACGCTTCAGCTGAGCATGCTTATATCAGCGGGCTCTCCTCCTCTCTACGCGGAAGGAGAAAAACGACGTTGGCGAAAATGGTTTCTCCCGAAGTCTGCGCGAAGTTTATTTTTCTTCGCCCGTGTTGACGTCAGACGCGTGTGAAATTGCTGCTTGATTTGACGTTTAGTGGAGCTCGGTTTGCCAGCGCTAATGCGGAGCCTTCCATGGTGGTGGCGGAGTGTGTTCTGATGTCAGGAGCTCTACAGTGAGAGGGGTTCAGATCATGCTAGGTGTGCACACACTCTCGGAAATGAAGGTTCCAGCCCTTAAGGAGAACCTTCAAGTTCCACCCAAAACTTTTTGTGCTCGAGCTCGTCAGAAAAACATCTACTGGTGCTTTAAGGATCTGGCGATCCTTTAATATTACGCAAATTAACTTAATGTTTCTTGAGCGTTAGAATACAATCAATGTTAAAGAACCCAGAAACAACGCTGTCATATGAAGAACCTGTAATCTGTCAACTTTTAGCCTATAGAATAATGTCAAGAACTTTAGCCTTTTCAAGATTTCTATAGATCTGTTTCTATAGATTTTTATAAGAGAAATAAAAACAGATTATATATATATAAATATTATTTTATTAACATCTTCTTGATTACGATGCAGCTATACATAATATACTTTATATATATTTGAATGTGTGTGCAAATTAAGTTTATAAATACACACACACACACTATACAAACTAATACACATATCTGGAGAATCCGTAATGATAAAATAACTTTATGTACTGTATCTCCAAAGAAATAGGAAAGAGATCTTTACTAAACTTTTACATTTGTGCATTTAGCAGATGCTTTTATTCGACAAAAACTTACAGCGCATTCAAGGATTACAGATTCACGCATTAGCTTCAGATTGACTGTCTTTGCCTGCATATAAATGAAAGCAGATGACATTATATAATATTCCACATGGACAGACAGAGAGAAAGTCCAAAGTACTGTGTGTTTTGAAACTGGCCATCTGAGCATGGAAATTCTGATATCTGTCTCTCTTGTGTATAAAACCATACCCATTCTCTGAGGGACCGGCCCACACACACACACACACACACACCTCATCACCATGGAACACTGACCCAGAATTCCCGGTGCTCTTGATCAGATCAGCACAGTGCGTGCGCTATCCACAATGACACTCCGTAGAGATGCTAGAGGTGAAGGGAGAGAGAAAAAGAGCCTGGATGTCATTCACATGCAATCCTCCCAGCATGCCCTACGTGAGGCGGTGTCATGAAAACATGCATATAAATTACCAATAAAACATACAAGTCTGAGTTTCTTAAACTGATCAACAATCATTTATATTCATAATTCATTTAAACACCACTATAGTTTGTTGTCAGAATAAACTAAGTTAAATAGACCACAAGAGTGTGTTGCACAAGGCCTCTGTAGGGTTTCCCAAGCTCATGTTTGAAAAACTATGTCAGTATTGTATTGAAAAGGAAAGGCAAGGTGAGGAGGGGCGTGTTAGACAGATAAGAAAGAGAGCAAGCGAAATGGAATGCATAATATAAAACAGAGTCTCTTTTTTTATCGTGTTGCAGTTTTCTTTATTCTGAACTGATTTTGAAGGGAAATCTGTGCATTTTTTTACACGTTCCAATGTGTAAAATTTAACTGAGGTAAATCCATTCTAACTGATAGCTGAAAGCGCAATCAGATTATTCAATATATTTCATAAACAAGGTCAAAGGGTATGTAAAAGTTTGGAAAAGGTGGACATTTTAATTCTGCTGATGTGCTGCGGGCGCAGATTCAGTGTAAGCCTGGCTATAAGGCGTTCAAAGACAACCCCACTGAGCTTTGGGGCTTGTACAGATCTGTAGGTCTGTTACTATGTAGAATAGTGAAATGATGAATCTGTGCACTCAGCCTCGCTCCAGCCACTGCCCTCCAGTGGCACTTACAGGCATTGCAAGGCAACTAAACTGCAGAGCTGGTCGTATAGAGCACATGGAGACTTCATGCAATCACCTTGCGTCTTAAAGGAACAATGCAAACGTCTATTTTTAAATGATCAGTGTGCTATAAATACAGCGAAAGGAAACGGATATGGTGAAACTCGCAGGCGAATCAGTGAAACAGAAAGGGGCAGAAGAAAAATGACAGAGGACGAAAGAGTCAGAAGGTCAGAGGACAGTCGTTACGTTATTATTTACCCATAATCTCACTGGGTTAAGAGGACACGTTTGTGCATGTGGAAATGATGGTCAATATACAAATTCTAATATTTAGAATTAGAACTAACAAGATTATTGTCGAATCCATTTTATTATACTAAAAATCTTTAAATGTATCTGATTAGCTCAACAGTTCACGTAATAAAGTAGCATCAATATAAGTGAGTTTGGGGTGGGATTATTTAGCAATTCTGTCTCGCAGTTCCGGTTGGTGCCACTAGTGGCGCCAAATTACAAACGTCTGAGTAGTGTTTTCTTTGAACATTCAATGTACACATCTTAATCACCAGACATTATTTTGAATATACTTTTATTAAGACTTATAATACAGAAATAGTAAAGCTTAAAAACATATTTTAAAAATGTCAACAGCAGCAAAAGCAAGAGGAGAAACCCGCATGAGAGCAGAGTTTGTGCTTACCGTATGTGCTAAAGACATTCAAGTGAGCTACAAATCACATACAGGACAACACACGCTAGAACACTTGGGGAAAACACAGTTTATCTCAGCCTGTTTCAAACTCAGTTTGTAAAGGTGCACTCAGTAATCTTCTTTCCCTTATTTAAAAAAATACAGAAAAAATGAATTGTACTTTTGAGGAATATGTTTAAAATCATCATATGAGATAAAGATTTATATTGGTATAGTCTAAAGAAATCACTACTTTTAATCAGCAAGGACACATGACAGTGATAAAAAAAAACAGTAAATATGACAGTAAATAAAAGACAGTAAATAAATGCTGTTCTTTAAATTGTTCTTTTCATAATAATTAATGTTTCCTGAGCAGCAAATCAGCATATTTGAATGATTTCTGAAGGATCATGTGACTCCAAGACTGGAGTAATGATGCTGAAAATTCAGCTTTGCATAATAGAAATAAATTATATTTTAATATATATTCTAATAGAAAACAGTTGTTTTAAATTGTCATAATATTTCATATTATTACTACTTTACTCTGTATTTTTGATCAAATAATTGCAGCCTTGATGAGAAACATCTTAAAAACAACAAAAACCTTTGAACTTTCAAAACAATTCTGCACTGACACTAAGAAGTGAGAACTTCAACACCAGAATAAGGAAATCAAATATTACTGAGTGGATTCATTCAGACTCTTCCATACATTTACCCTTCTGAAGTGAGTATAATGAAATTGAATTTTAACTGAATTGAGTTTTTATAATGATGCATTGAAAGCTTTCATTAATAATAAAAGTCACTGTTCTATGTAACATACACACATTACTCTACACAAACACACAGCATTGCATCACTCATGACAGTGCTGTCTACATTACATGTCAATCTAAATTCTTCAGCATAACTGTGAAAATGAACATGAAACAGATCTAGGATCAGTGTAGTTTCTTCAACATATGATGAATAATATTAAAGTAGGACTAAAGTTCCTTGCACACCGAGTCTGAAATATTCGAAAGCTTTTTTTTTTTTTGTTCATCCTTTCCTATCAAAATGCTTGATTCATTTGCGAAAACACATAAAATCGAACCTGATCCAAATTTTTTAATGATGGACAGCAATTTCAGAGGTAGTGTGTAAACTTGACTGTTAACTTATAACTGTACCCGTCAACTCAAACATTTCTCTGATTGTGAAAAAAAAAAAACCGGTTTATTCTGCAATGTTGCCATTTCATTAATATCCCATTTTCTTTGTTAGGTTTATTTTGATTGTATGTATTTGTTGGATGCATTTGGAAAACGCCGGTCTTCTTATTTTTGTCAAGCTTGTTTCCCTTGTACAGCTCATTCTCAAATAAAGCATATTTGGAAAAAAACAAAACGATCGGACCAAACCTCTTGACTAACTTAACCAGCTTCACCAGAAAGATCACCCACAAACCAGTCTGGACCAGCATGGGAAGAGACCTGGACTGGCTGGTTTAAGACATCCCTGGTTGCACTACATTAGTTAACATGTCAGAAATGGCCTGTTGAAGTGAAATATTCACTGATTAATATCTTCTCTTATTTCATCTGCAGCAGCAACTGAGCAATGAGTTATTTGTTGTTACGAACACATTTGAACTCAATAAATAAGAGATACACAGAATAGCATTGTGTTTGCATTCAGTCGCAAACAGCTGATCAATCACATGATGATGCTAATTTCTACATTGATTTAATTAGATGTTGAAAAGTTGCTATGGCCTAATAGCATACAATATCTCTCGTATTTGAATCCATTTTAGCCATTTCTCATCTAGATCCGCTCACATAATGACATGACTTTCTCAGACTGTTCGGCAGTCGTGAGCGTGTGCTAATTTTACCACCGGCTGACTCTTAAGAAACTAAAGCTAAACTCTGCTGTGATGTTGCGAATTGGAATGTAATGTCACCATGGTAACACGTTCACTTCTTTTTCAGGTACATGTGAAACTAGCCAACGTGACTGTAAACAACTTGCACTGACTTGTTCTAAAAGATTGCTTTAAAAATAGTCCCGCTCTGGCTGAACACAAAGGCAGTGAAACGTTAGAGACGGTTCAGTTTACTCTAATGATTGGTACTTATACAAATCAGACGTGTTCGTTTGGTTTCAAAACCTAGCAAGTTCCTTAGTTTTAGTCACATTTAAAGGGATAATTCACCCAAAAAATGACCATTCTGCCACTTTCCCACACTCCACTTATTCCAAACCTGCATGAGTTTCTTTCTTTTGTTCAACACAAAAGAAGATATTTTGAAGAGCTGGTAGCCATTGGCTTCCATAGGACAAAACATTATGGAAGTCAATAGGGAACAGAAAGACTTTTACCCACATTCTTCAAAATATCTTCTTTCTGTTCAGCACAAGGTTTGGAACAACATGAGGGTGAGTAAATTATGACATCATTTTCTTTTTTTGGTGAACTATCCCTTTAAAGCAACACCGCATGTGTCCTTCACAGGTTTTATTTCAGTTAGGATGACGTCTAAGTAGACGTCTGACAGTGGGATTGAAATAGAGCTACTGTGTGAACTCGAAGGCAGTGTTGTGGTGAAACATCAAAAGTTAAGATTTAATCTGACCGAAAATACAAGGAGATGCTAGGATTTCCCCCTTGGGGAAAGTATTCTATGCTAGGCTTTAGCCACTACACATTTACAAATCTAACTCAAAGACGGTGGCTTGAGGATCGCTGAACAATCCAAAGTTTTAACATCAACTGTGGACTCCTTCGAATATTTTCTGTACCTTTATACATTCTTGCATCCTTTTAAGCCTCAGACTCTGATTGGTCAGTGGTCACACTGCCATTCTGTTCTCCAACAACTGATTGGTCCTGGGTATTTGTAACTCCACCCACAGTAAATGTTGGCCCGTCTCCCTCCCTGACAGATTCTGAATCCGTGGACTTCCCCGTTTGCTCAGTCAGATTAGGCCCCTCCCATTTATCTTCATCAAGCCGACTGGAAATCGACCAATAGAGATGAGCGTCTAAACGGGCGGTAGCCAATGCCAGCTCTCTCGCAGAACAGGAGGGCGTGTTCACCTTTAAAAGATCATTTAAAAGAACAACTTTAGGTAGTGTATTTAAAGCATTTATCGTATTCCTCATTCTGTGAACGATAGCTAAAACATAAATCCTGCTCAATTTGACTGCATCTGTCCTTTTACATTCATTTAAGTATTTAGTACATTTACACACGCATATATTATTATTTTTATTAATAAATATAATTAAAAAATATTAATATTAATTTAAAGAGTAAAATATAAAGAGATATAAATATTGACTAATTATCACAATATTTTTTTTTTCAATTAAATAAAATATCTATATAAATATTAACTACATGTAACAACAGTATTTATTTAAATCCATTAAAATGGTTTATTAATTAAATCTAATAATATCTAATTATTGAAAACTATTTTATAAATATTAACTAATGATCACAATATTATTTATTGACTTACTTATTTATACATTCATTCATTTAAATGGTTTATTGTAGATTTATACAAAAATACTCTTTGGCCAAAGGATAGAAAGTAAGAATGTGATTGCACAAGTAATTTGATTTCTTCCAGTGATGTGCATTTATGAGTCTTTTTTTTTTTTTTTTTTATTGATTACGCACATAAAAACCCATGAACAAAGAGAGAAATCTCTGTTTTTGCTCTATAATAAAGTGCACGTCAGCGTTGCACAGACAGATGATTATTACACAGATTCTGAAGCTAATTGTTTTAGAGGAAAACTATATGAGAGATGATGCAAACTGCTAAATAAATCCCAGATATGGTGAGACAGCTACTACCCAAACAACAAAATGCATGCAAATAAAGATTAGCATTATTTCAATCAAAAAAATTGTTCATAGCCATAGATTTCTGGTTCCCCAAATAACATTTAAGCTGTTTTTTTTTAATGAAGAGAGCTTTTTATATAATCTAAAGAACCTTCTCCACTATAAAGAACAATTTGTGGAAAGTAAAAGTTCTGTGGATGTTAAAGGTTCTTCATTGGAGCCATAGATCCCACTAAAGAATGTCATTTTTAAAAGTGTTCTGCAGAACCTAAAATTGACCGATTAGAAATTCCCATTGTATACCATATACCTCAAATGTGTGGTGAAAAGCCCCATAATCCACGTCAAAAAATCCCTCGGCCAGTGACATCATGGGACTGAACCTGTGTCCCCACAACACCTCTTCAGCCAGGTAAGAGCTCCGCGCCTGACAGGTCATTCCTGTAGATCAGAATATATCTGTCGATTACTAAACACAAATCAATACAGCACATTTCGCATGATAAACCTGAGTATTAGTATACTTACCTGTAGCTTCTACCATCCCCTCCAGGATGACCACAATCTCAAAGTCCTCTTTTTCCAGCTGACCTTGTGACATGTCCCAGAACGGAGAGCGGACGTCGATCTCGTGAGAGATCACCAATGGAGACACCAGGAAGAGACGATCGTCCCCGGTCTCGAATCCCACACTGATATCTGTCTGATCCAGTGGAATAAACTCACCTAAAGAGAAAGACAACTAAACAAACGGTTCTGATACGAGAATGTTCCCACCGTGTCTTTGTATGATATAACCAGCAGGTGGCACCCCTTCATCAGTAACTAGGCGTGTGTGTGTGTGTGTGTGTGTGTGTGTGTGTGTTTGTTACCCTCTGTCTTACCCTCCTGTGTCTGTTTGGATTTGATAAGTTTGGCTCTCATGTTGGCGCCCACGATGTGGGAGGATCTCAAGTCCCCAACGCGAAACATCAAACAGAGCCTGTCATCCCGCAATGAGATGACAGCATTACGAGAGAACACCAGTGTCTCGGCTCGCTTATTCGGCTGGGAGATCTTCACAAACATGCAACCAACCTAGTGAGAGAAGGAGAGAAAGAAACTATGTGATTTGTACTTTTTCGGAGTACTGCAGTATATACAGTACAGACCAAAAGTTTGGACACACCTTCTCATTCAAAGAGTTTTCTTTATTTTCATGACTATGAAAATTGTAGGGTCACACTGAAGGCATCCAAACTATGAATTAACACATGTGGAATTATATAAAAAAAGTGTCAAACAACTGAAAATATGTCATATTCCTTAGAATTCTGTTATTAATCTTTACCTAAAATAAAGTTAATTTAAAATAAATAAATAAAATACTATGAAATAAAGAAAAAGCATTAAATATGTAAATTTGGATGGTCAAAAGTAACTAAATCTATAGGATTCAGCAGCACAACAAACCACATGATTTGAGGACAATTAAGAATGATAAGTAAAAGTTTATAAAGTTTAATATACTAAATAAAGATGAATACTTAATTCTAATCTCTAACCCCAAATATGAGCAATAGTACTAGTGATACTACTAACACTAATTAAAAAGAAAGTGAGACATATGGGGAAAATGAATTTAATCTGGGTTTAGAAAAGCAGATACTAGAGGATGTGTCATTTAGAGAGAGTGTGTGTTGTGTTCAAGTGTGTGTGTGTGTGTGTGCGTGCATGTGTGAAATGCAGATCCTGGGGGCAACATTTAAACCAGGACACAGAGATATAAATGAACTCATCATAACCATAAAAATACATCAAAATAGGCCAGAAAAGAGATTGCTAAGGGGGTTGAATTTGGTAAAAGTGACAGAATTAGAAAAGGAGAAAAGGAAAGACATAGAAACAGAAGAAAAAGGGTACACACATCTGTGCTCCAAAACACATGACTCATTTGCTCTTGGTTATGGAAGATATAACTCAGTAGAGCACAGATCAACAGACCAAAGACACATGCAATGAAAAAACACTGCTTTTCCAGACCGCATCATATATGGGTAAAAGTGTGCAAATCGTACTTCAAATTTACCTCAAAACAATTATTTGCTTTTTCAACAAATGGGCAATAAAAATAGGTACTTAACTTTCCCAAAATCATCAAGATCAGGAGATGAACTAAATATTTGTTGTGCTTTAAATTTATATTTATTTTACAACCCTACAACAAAAATCCGAGACATGCACCCATCTGTGTGATTTTGTTATTTTCTAAAATAATACAGAATACAAGTCAAATAAACAAAATTATGTAATAATAAAAATGTTTCAAAATTAAGGTACAAAAATACATAATTATGTATTAGATTAATATTTCCTCAAAAATATTTGTAATTAATATTAATAATATTAAATAATACTAATATTAATCATATAAATGTAACTTAATATTATTATTATTTTTTTTTTTCATTTATTTTATTATTTATTCTTTTATGGCTGGGCTTGATTAATGGAGTCAACGTTTCTTTTTAAAAAGCAATTGGACGCCAAAGTGTGTCATATTTTTGTGTTTGATCTTACCATGAATGCATTGACCATAGATCCCAGTATGGCCTGTAGCAGGAGTAACATGGTGCCCACTGGACACTGGTCAGTAATGACACGGTGACCGTAGCCAATGGTTGTCTCCGTTTCAATGGAGAAGAGAAACGCAGAGATGAATCCATTAACATTATTCACACATGGAGTCCACGTCTCGTCCTCCAAATGATCCAGATCACCCCTGCCATAAGACAGAGGAAGGGAGCAAGATCATCCAACAGCAACAGAGATGTGTTGTTTGTGAAAACGTGTCCTTGCCTTTTTTAAATCACACAGTCTCCTTCAGTAAATTGGCTCTTGCATCTTACAGCGCAAAGAGGAGCGCTTGTTCTCAAGTGTCCACCCACACAGATGAATTGTGTTCATATCTAGCATGGACAAAAATAACAGAGTGTGGACGACACGAATGAACTGCAACAATGAGCACAAACCTTGATTGAGAAGAATTCCTCAGAGAAGTAGTGATTTCTTTTTTTTCTTTTTTTTGCCAATATCAAAAACTATTATGATTTGTTTTGTTTTTTGATACCTGTTAAAGTATTATTAACATACACTGAAAAAAATACTATAAAACTAAAAATTTTACTCAGAAATGTATAGTGATTTTATTTTTTTATGCAAAGAAAAGGCAAGTAACATTAATTTAGATTCAATTTTGAAATATCAATTTTATTATATATATATATATATATATATATATATATATATATATATATATATATATATATATATATATATATATATACACACATACATACACACACACACACACACACACACACACACAGACACAAAACAAAACCGCTCATAAGGGTCGATTACATAAAAAAAAAAAAATAAGATTTATATGTTTAAAATGTAGATTTAGATGTTGGGATCGGACAATATTTGGCTGAGATACATCTCTTTGGAAATTCTGGAATCCAAGGTTGCAAAAAATCTAAATATTGAGAAAATCGCCTTTAAGTTGTCCAAATTAAGTTCTTAGCAATGCATATTACTACTAAAATATATATGTATTTTTATATTTTTACGGTAGGAAACTTACAAAATATCTACATGGAGCATGATCTTTACCTAATATCCTAACGATTTTTGGCATAAAAGAAAAATCGATAATTTTGACCCATACAATGCATTGTTGGCTCTTGGCTAACTTTTAGTTTATTGTATAATAAATAAAAAGAAAACAAATAGGTAGAAAACAAAAAGAATAGAGAAACTAGTTGTTTTTGGTTTGATTGTTTTTATTTTTTATTTTTAAGAAAACAGGCAGATGGTAAACGAATAAAGTTCAAGTCTAAAAGGGGCAAGTTTATATATATATATATATATATATATATATATATATATATATATATATATATATATATATATATATATAATTACCTACAATTGTACATACTTTAAAACATTCTTGTAAAATAATGTATGCAAGTTTTATACATACATACATACATTATTTTTATTTTTTATTGTATAGTTACCAATTGTCACAAATACATTCCACATTTTTTATTTATTTTGTGATTTTGCATTCAAAAATAGACTTTTATGATTTAAAGGGTTAAAAGACATAAAACTGTGTTTGGTGTATGTTGTTGATACCTGCAGTATGCAATGAGGTACCATATTGCTCCAAAGAAGAGCCAGGTGACTGCATACGCCAGGACAAAGACCAGCAGAGAGCAGCGCCAGTTCAGATCCACCAGAGTGGTGAAGATATCCGTCAGGTAGCGGTACGTCTTGCGCATGTTCCCGTGCTGCACATTACAGCGGCCGTTCTTCTCCACGTAGCGCTGCCTCTTACGCCTGCTGCGCCCTGGAGAGAAACAGAAAAATTAGAGCTGGTAAAAAAAAAGCACACAAAAAGTAGGCAAGCACCGTCACTGAGCAGCTTACCACAAGCCATCCCAAAACACTGACAAGAAGTAAAACTGAGTGAGACACGTCCAAAAACGAAGAAACGGCTAAATTGGTATGCAGAAGAAGAGTTACATTGTGTTCCTGTAGAAGTATTAGAGTAGGTCAGTCTGTTTAATACAGCCACCGACTCCTACATCATCTAAAGTAATTGAGTCTTACCCCATCCAAACTTGCCCCTCTCTTGCCCCACCCCCTGAAGTTTCTTCCTGTGCTGATTGGCTTGCGCCTCCCTCGCAGCCATCTTGGCCTGGAAGGACATGTTGTTACTGGTCGGTGGCTGTGTGGGCGGGGCTGTCTCCGTGGTTACGACGTGCCCCAGCTCCTCAAATGTGTTCTGTAAATCGGTGGGCGGAGCATCCTTTGGGTCCTCCTCCACAGGCTCCTCCCCTTTCTCTGGAAATGGGAGGGACAGGGATTCGGGGCACGAGGAGAAGCCGGTGTTGTCCAGTGCCATTGTGTGTGTGTGTGTGTGTGTGAGTAATAAGTGAATTTGTGTGTGGTAACAATGATTCTCAGAGCCTTATTCTCAGTCGCAGAGTTTCATTTGTGCCTTTGCTTGATTCCTGCAAAAAGACACAGATAGACACTGAGAGAGACACAGGTAGACACTGATAAAATCGAAAAAGACCTAAATGACAAGTTTTACCAATGGGCTGAAAGTTTTATAACATTCTCTCATGACATTCCTAAAATATCAAAGTAATTTGCATCCACCAAAAATTGCTGTATTTCACTGCTGGTTATTGCTAAGCATTCATTTTAACCTTGCCTTTCGTTCACTGCCCCGTTATGCATTAAGCATCCAATTAACTGCCTGAAATGAACTGAAGTAGATTATATTGATGACTTCATGCATTTCAACCTTCAAAAAAAATTACACATTTCCATATCAAACAAGCAGCTGATGAAGGTGGTTTCAATACACAGTCAAACATCCGATGAGCTATCAGAAGGGCTCTTAGAAAAACACACAAACCCAAAGAGCAGACTGATATATGGACCTCCGGGTTCAGCAGCTAAACACTTTTTCAGAAGAAAGTGAAAAGGCAGCTAGAGGATTTAGTCTCACTTAATTCACAGCTCTGATGCCCACACATACACAAATGTTCCCAGAAGTGGGCAACCGTCCACATACTAAACATACAGGTCTGAGTTTCTCAAACGCATGGTAAGCCTAGGCAAAAACCATTGCCACCAACTGTCTCTAAGGCTTACAATGCTTTTAATTATTCAGAGTGGTACAATTAAAGGATTGTTTGAGGTTCTAAAGGAGTGAAGATCAAAGTCAAAGATGCTGCTGATTGCTACAGACAATAATTGTGATTTGTTTCATGGTGTTTACTGTAACGTCTATGGGACAAAACATATTCATTTTTTCATAAAAATGTGTGCTGTGTGAGCTATAAAGTTTCTAAATCGTGCTGTGGGATTAGTAATCAAGGCTGATTTGGGAAGGTTGATATTTTTTTCTATGCTATATTTTCAATGCAGAATTCACTGGCTTGAAAAGTCATGACAGGAGACAAGTAGATGTAATGTTGAAAACACAATGGTAGTAAGGGATCTTAACCTTGGCCTTTAAAAAACCCTACCACCTAGTGAGATAACTAAAACTATTATTTTAAATGGTCAACACACCACAAAGTAAAACATTATAAAAAACTTTAACTCTAAACTTAAATTTTACAATTAAATTGAAAATGGAAAATCTTAAAATAAAACAAACAATTCAAAATATTAATAAAAACCAGACTGTGAGATCAGGCTGTAAAAACATATTAGTATCTCAGGAATACTAAAATAATTGACCAAAGTAAGCTGGGTTTTAATAGATAACTAAAATATAATACCATAAACCATAAAAACAAACATTGTTATTTAAAATAAAATAGACATTAACCAAAATAATTTTCAAACACACAATTAGTTTCAAACTAGTTTCCAAGTCAACATTTTTCAATTTCATTTAGTTCAACTTGATGTAATAATAATAAAAAAAACTAAATCTGAAATTATTAATAATTTAAAAAATGAATATTTAATTAAAAAAATAAAAAATAAAAAAAAGCTATACAGGCATGTTAAAAATAATGACAATGACACAAAATACTATTTAACTATAAAATAAAAACAAAGCACAACTTGGTGAGTCTCAAACAAGGCCATCAGTGCCTTTTTGTGTTCGGGAAACCTGTCTGAAAACAGTTCTTTTCACAATGCCTCATACTGCTCCAGAAATCACACAATCAACTTTAACTTACAAGCTGAAACATTCTATAAACAACACAAAATGCACAACAACAAAAAAATGTCTATCCTCTCAGAAAGATTAAAAAAGCCAGTCACAGTTCCCTGTGTCATAGAAAAAAAACAACAACAACAACAAAATCTGTGTGACCTGTGCTAAAAACCGTCTTCTTGCTCTCATTGCACATATATCCAAAATCTTGCATCTAAAATCACATATCACATCACCATTGATCTCATCTATAATGGCATATTTCACTGCTACATCATCTCTACAGTATGGTAACATCTGTCTGACTGAGTCTGATCCTGTTTGCAGTGTTTACACGTGCAGGGTGTTAGGGTGTGAAGTCCGGCGAGACACTATATTTAGCTCTGATAGTCTGGCTGTAGTAATCACACCCACTCGAAGATTGATCATGATCTGCCTTCTTGGTCTGGGCCACATTTAGACTCGTGAATCTTTCATGGATTGAGTGGATCTGTGTGGAGACGTGCTGATGTGTTCAACACAAAATACTGGAGTAATATTACAGAGCCAGAATACAGGATTGCACACAATCACACACATACACACACACACACACACACACACAAAGAAATCAATCCTACTTAAATTAGACTGAATGAAGCAGGTAGCACAGAGCACAAATGGAAAATGGGCTGCACTGTGGACAAACCTGCTGGGTGTGTGTATATTACGCAAAATAAACAGTAATATAGTACTCTATTGTTTGATATACCATGCTAGGCCTACATAATTAATACTGCAAAGTAAATTGTGAGAGTAAAATCGAGAAAATGTGTGTGTATATCCATGTATTTGTGTTTGTCTCTGTTTGTCTCTGTTTGTGTGGGTGATTTGTTCACTGTCCTGATGGAAAGTGGGATTATCATGTTTTCCAATTTTGGTCTTTTGGGAGAAAAGAGTGTCAGATGTGACACAAAGCTGCAATTATACACACACACACACACACACACACACAACCAGTTGTCTTTGTTTGTCAGGATCACTGCCTGCTGTTCACATGAATATTACAGCCTTACTGTAATATGAACTATATTCAGACAATACCTGTGTATAACCCGCATATCAAACATCTTTAACTTTTTCTTCATTTAAAAAAAATATGCACACCATAAAAACCCTGTTTTTGGATCATTATTAAATAATTGTAAATCTTAATAAATGTAGCATGTAAAATACTTATGCTTAAAATACTTTTAACATTTTTTTATAAACATTTGTTTTATAATAACAATTTTATGCAGTTAATTCTTAAAAAGTTTTCCATTTATGTTTCTCCTTTTTGTTAGCCTACATTTAATTTTTCAGTTCCAATCAGTATTTACTTGGAAGCAATCATGCAATCACATAAAGCAAGAAGCCAAAAGGGGAAATAACCATATAATGCATGCACATTTACTGATGTCTAACTAATAACGTGTTTTGATCAGCAAATAATCATCAGCCCGTAAATGTAGCGTACCTGCCACTGAGGCGTTCTCCAGCGCGTTAACATCAACGTTTTAAACACTTGAGATCTTCTACAGTCCTGAGGGTTTTATTACTCCAAATCTCTCATGTCGGGATTTCGATCAGACTCATACCGGCGATGATGATGATGATGATGCTGATGATGATGATGTTGGTGATGTTGGTCTACAGCGGCTTGGAACAGCGAAGCAGCATCACTTCAGCATCATTTCAAATCCAGGAAACAAAATATAGCCAACCAATCCACGAAAATGAACTCTTTCCACCGCGGAGAGTTTCCTGATAAAAATGGAGGCTGTCTGACTGTCAGGATGAATGAGAGATTGGAGAGCGAACCTAAGCGGCGTCGGCGTGATTGACAGATTCTGCGCAGGTGTTGGTCTTCGCGCGCGCGCGCACGTGTCGGAGAGAGAGGGAGACAGAAGGGCAGAAGAGGCAGAAAGGGTAGAGAACTGAGCAATTAGAGGTGGGATGGAGAAGGGGGAGAGGGGAGGAGAAGGGAGGATGAGGTCAGTGTCTCAAAAATATCTTTCAAAACATGAGCCCCCATAATGATGTACTTAAAATATACTGCATAAATACATTTCATATATATTTTTCTTTCAAATTATTTTAATGCAACCAAATTTGTGACTACATATTTTATTCATAAATATATAACAGTTAAATGATGCAAAATAATATTATAAAATATAATATTCCAATGCCATGATCTGGAAAGAGAAAAATGTAAATCACCTTCTTAAGAACTGATACTTTCAATTGTCATTTAAAACTTGAAGCATGATATATTTTTGTATGTTATTAAATAACTGCTTGTTAGTTAAAATGTGCTTTAGGGATGCAATTTGATTAGGTTTAATCTGATAGATTAATTAGTGAGCAATAATGTTTAATGATGAAATGGCAATGTATTTGCTAGTTGGAGATCATTGCAGCAGCCTATTGTGTGTTGCATATATATATATATATATATATATATATATATATATATATATATATATATATATATATATATATATATATATATATATATACACACACATTATACTTAGTGATTTAGCAGAGTCTTTCATCCAAAGCGACTTACAAATGAGGAGAATGGAAGCAATCAAGACCAAAAAAGAGCAATATTATGTATGCTGTGACAAGTCTTGGTTAGTCTAATGCAGTATATGTAGCAAGGTTTTTATACAATAAATAAAAAGAACACAAATAGACAGAATAGAAAAATTATAGAGAATGACAGTGTTAGAGAATACTTTTTTTCTTCAAACATATATACAAAATTATAAAAAAATATGTTTTAAATTTAAAATATATATGTACATAAGCAATGTATTAGCAAATAAACACACAGTATAAGGAATATATAATGCCCTCTGCTGGCAAATGTGTTCCACATTCTCAACCATATTCTGAAAACTGTAAATACAAAAAACAATTCTATTGTAATATAAAGTACCCTTAATCAGGGTTGCATTAGTCTCCTGAGAGCTTAATTTAATGGGGAAGCATCTTATAAATGCAAATTTGGCTGAGTTAAATCTTTTAATCTTTCAATGATAGCCGTACAGTCTGTTTAACAATCAAACCAGTTGACACAAACTGAGACTAGAGCCTCTGTGAGTGGTGACATCATTTGTGAGCTTGTCATAGGAAAGTCCAGAGGGATGTAGGACAAGAAAAAATACTTTTTATAAATATAGATCCTGCTGATGGCAGTTTTGTTTTTTATAACTTGTTGTCCATGTCAGTAGCAGTTAGGAATAGTTTTCTATCTCACCCCTAGAAAAAAAATGTCCTTGTAAAGATATTGTTAGCATTTCTATATCAAGCTGACAGAAGACACAAGATGTTAATTGATGGATTTTTTTTTCCAAACCTGTTCCAATAAACAAACTCATCTACAACTTGGATGGCCTAAGTTTGAGTAGATGTAGATTTTAGGGTAAACAACTATTCCTTTAATCTGGGTAATGCATGCATACAGAAAAACAACATACTGTGCACAGTATACATAGTACACACTAAAAATAGTAGTTTGCATTAGTAATGGTAGTATGACATTCTGAACATAGGAGTTTTAACTCTGGCAAGCTTCTAGATTGCATTTGCTCTTCTTTGAGCACAGTATTATCTGATTTGCAAAGTGATGTGTTTGATTCCTTGAGTTTCTAATTGGTTGTTTGGAAACATCTTGATTAAATGAGTTGTGTGTTTCTTTATTCTGGTGGTGGATCATTTACGTTGATTGAGTTGTGTCCAGGTTTGATTAAGCCATATCGCTGAAAGATAATGAGTTGCTTTCATGTTCTGCTCCTGTCTGGCCATCTGGATGCATCTGATATAAAACAGTCACAGGCTGGCCAGGGAATGGACATCTCTAATGAGGAGAAGAACATCTTACAAAGGTTGTCCATTTAACACTGTCATATTACTCTCCTTTTTTAGTTTATTTTTGGTCTGGGAATGTTTTGTGTTCAATTACCCCTTTGGTTTGATGCCTTCTGATTTCCTGCTCTCCAAGCATTGACGACAGAGGTGTGAAGGGACTGTTTAACTCTGCCACTGACCTGGAAGAGATCATCAGATGATCAAAACACTCAAAAATACACCATTTTCAAACATTTCACAATTCACTTTGCAAATGAAAGACATGTTGTATTACAGGTTTCTGAAGTCCTCTGCTGGAAAGACTGGTTTTAATGTGAAGAAGGTGAGAACATGAGGTGTTCTTTATGTATATCCAAAATTTGAATGTTAAAAGGAAAGATTCATTTCTTTCAATTAGGACAGGTTTGGGATTTCATTTTGGAACTAATTGATTGTAGGCCTCACTGATCTGAGCTTAGTTTTTCAGTGAAGGATTATTTGTGGGTAATTTTGGCCATGTTCACTCATAAACAGAGGTACATTTATTCATTAATACAAAACCTGCTCTTCGAATAATAAACATGTTGACAAAAAGACTGAATCCAAGATTTGGTGATAATAAAAGATTTGAAAGCAATCTTTAAAATGCTAGGCGTTTTTGACCTGATAACACACAATTAGGTAAAGCACAGAACAAGGGTTAGTGATGGTTGCATGGTTTAAAACCTTTTATGATTTGAATGTTTAGTGATTTTAATTAAAATAGGATCTGGTCCTTTTGTAAACAGCATTTCAGATGTGAACATGGTCACTTTTTTGCATTTGCAGCAGGTGCTGGACATTGGTGACAGGGTTATCATTCCCAACGAGTTAAGACAGAGGAGAAGAAGACCTCAGGGAATTGGTGGAAGCAGCTGGTTGCCAGAGCAACAGCAGAACCTATATCCAGAACAAGAACCTTGTGGGCCGACCTTTTTTTTTTCTTATGCATGTGTGTACAGTTCTAGAATGTTTTCTGTTTTAACTGTTAAAGTGATTCTAAGAATATAATATTCTATTCCAGATATTACTCACTTGATAGTTTCATGTATTGAAATGCACTGCTCAATTTGTTGTTGTTGTGAGTGGGTTTCAGGTCCATTCTCTCCGATCAAACCAAATAAACAGATGCCACTGTGGGAGAGAAACAATGTAATGATGTTAAAAAACTGCCCCTGAATCCACCATGACATACAGGATCCTGAATACATATCTGAGCATAGATGGCTCAGTCTCAGTCTGATATAAAAGGATTTCCAGTCAAGAATAACCAAGCACAATTGGATATTATGCACCATATGCATGTGGGAAAAATGCATTTTTTTGGCTTGAAGACCTACCATCAAAGTTGAAATACATTCATTACCTCACCATGGCAACAGGGCAGAAAAATTATGTTTCTGAATATAAAAAATGTGTATTAGGGTGGTATATAGCATATTTAAACTGCTTTATTGCTTGCATTTTCAAAAGAGTGTCAAATATATTATCACAAAGCTCTCTAATCTCACAAAAATATCATCTAGGAGCAGCAAAACTAGGGAAAAGGATGCATAAAGACCTTTTATACATGCTACATCCCCATATCCTGGGCATTACTCCATATACATCCATCTTGTTTATATGGACCTTGCTGTTTTATGAGGTACATGCAAAAAAAAAAACGCTCACGAAAGAAGCCAAGCTAACAGTATTTTATAGCATCATACCTATAAATAAATATCTTGTAATGGAATTGGCTTACCATTTTATATTAGGATTGTTTATTTGTAATCGACTCCATTGGACTGTACTTCCAGATCTCCGCCGGTTGCCTCATTGATCCTCTGTAATGTAACAGACCTCTGTAATGCTCTGTCACTAAATCATCCAGGATTATATGAGGCTGTGTTTTAGATATTAACAGTGATGGCCACTTGAAGAGAAGCTCTCAATGAGGATGATTGATTTATAGGTAGTACTCCACCAGAGTCTTAAAAGCCCACCTTTCGATACGCTGAAACACAGTCCTAACCACGGGACTTTCTCCAGCAGGCGCGGGCACGTCGCCAGCTCTCCCCGGGCACTGCTGCGCACCCGTAGACAGACACAGGCTAGCTCTGTGCTCACTGAGAGAATCCCTATCAGACACGGAGAGACGCTCTTTATGTCTTAATGGAGGACAGATCTGTTAGCGCAAGGCCAGTGTGTGTGCATGGAGTCCTCACAGCTGTCACCAGAACACAAATAAATGAATAGAGAGACTTTTAGAGAGGCGCAGAGCCGAGCTGAGCTGAGCTCGCAGACTTTTAGTTTTTACCTCGAAGCGGCTTAAAGTTTTTGCTGATTGTAGAAGTGCATTTAGATGAATAGTGTAAAGAGAATGAAGTCATTCCATGTCAGTCAAAATGCATTTTATTGTTGTTAAATGATTTAAGTAACTTGTAGGCCTACAATTTTACTACATATATACTACTTTTATTTTATTTGATCTAAAATACATTAAAAACAGTAATACTGTGAGATATTATTACAATTAAACTGTTTTCTATTTGAATATATTTTGAATTTATTCCTGTGATCATGTGAGTCACATGATCCTTCAGAAATCATTCTAATCTGCTGATTTGCTGCTCAAGAAACATTTCTTGTTTTTATTTGCTATTTTTTAATCAATGTTGAAAACAGTTGTGCTGCTTTATATTGGAAACCTTTAAAAAAATGAATTCCTAAACAAAGCTCAAAAGAACAGTGTTCATTTAAAATAGTAATCTTTTGTAAAATTATAAATGTCTTTACTATGACTTTTGATCATTTTAATAAATCCTTGCTCAATAAATCCCTCATCCCAAACTTGTAAAGCAATACTCACCCTAATGTCACTCCAAACCAAAAGCCTATTACCTTTTTTTTCTGTGAAACACAAAAGAAGTTACATATAAAGATGTACATGTACTTAGGGTTAAAAAAAGCTTCTGAAGATCAACCAATTGCATTTAATATAAATCTAAACTACAATATGTTACATTTACCTGCAAATAACATTCAATTCATTGTTTGAAAACATTACTTAAGAACATTATTTCTGTAATATTTACCCCTTTTAAAAGTATGCTTAAGTACATTTATTTTTCACAAGGGTGGCCCTTTAAAATACAGACCCATAATGCATGTTTATGATGTTATGAAGGATTTACGGTCTAAATATAAACTGAATCAGGCATATTCTTAAACTAAAGGCTGTTTTGTATTTTGCATCATCCCTGGATTAAGCAGGCCAGCCATCACTGAGAGCACAGCAGACTAAACTCACTAAAAGACGATTCTTTGGACCGAACGGTGGCATTCCCTGAAAGTCCTAAAGAAATTTTAAAGAATGTTGGTAACCAAAGAGTTGACGGTAGCCATTGACTAAACAGAATTTCCACACTATGTAAGGCAATGGCTACAGTAACTGTTTGGTTACCAACATTCTTAAAAATATCTGCTTTTGTGTCCAACAGAATAAAGGAAGAAGAATAAGAAGAAAAAAAAACTCATGGAACAACATGAGCAAATGACAATTTACATTTTTGGGTGGACTGTCCCTTTAAGTAATTATTCAACATAATGTACCAATATTAGAAACATGTCTTCTTTTTCATTCTTACGGTGTTAGAGCCATTTAAAACCATCAGTTGTGTCTCCAAACACTCTCTAAACTGTATCAGTGCTGTAACTGCATCTCACTGGTGCCCCTCATCTCTGCCTGTTCAGTGTGTAGCCTGCAAGCTCAGATTTTCTGAATTAGCCTTGAGCAGTGTTTCCAGGCAAACCCTGAATGTCAGTCGGAGGGTTGTCATGGCAACAGAGTCAGGCCAACTGCACTCTGGAACAACAGGCGCTCCTGAACACTTCAGCTGTGCTGAACATCTGAACATACAACCAATGCCATGTTCAGCTGTGCACTGAAATCAAACTCTCTCGTGTCCACACTCCCTGAAAAAATGACACCTCCAACAGGAAAGATAAATAACAAATGAGATCTCTGTACAATCTCAACTGATTCC
Source organism: Carassius auratus (assembly GCF_003368295.1). Taxonomy (NCBI): domain Eukaryota; kingdom Metazoa; phylum Chordata; class Actinopteri; order Cypriniformes; family Cyprinidae; genus Carassius; species Carassius auratus. Next base: position 31,371,206 of record NC_039269.1, read on the forward strand.
CTGACAGCAAAGAGATGAATTAGTAAGCAAAAGGAGACTTTGTTTTGAGATAAAGAACCCATTAAGCTTGAATGTCTTCTCTAGAGATTTCTAGATCTGTGTCTTGCACTGTACTCAGATTTGCCAAGATAATGAAGTCAGTGAAGGAGGGAAAAGGTGAGAATTTCAAAATTAAATTCTTCTTTCTTGTCTATTTTAATTATTGAATAGAAACCCCTGAGAACATTTATGGAAAATATATATTTTTGTAATACTGACCACATTTTGTTTGATCATAAAGATTTTCTATTAACAAAACATTTAATGTGTAACTTAGTAATTATTTGTATAAAAATAATTTCTGAGTGTGAATTGTTTTAAATCATACACCCCCCCCCCCCCCCCAGTGCAGTTAGATTTAAAGAAGAACAAGAGAAATATTCTAATAAAGATCTTTATTCAGTTTTAAATAGGCCAACAAGCCGTAAAAATACATACAAGTCAGTAAAATGCCAAATCAGCTCCTTGTGTTCATCTCAGCCTCTTGGGATATGACTGTAAATTGTCCTCAAAACAACATGGAAAGGATGGATAGCTTGCAAGCGTGAAAAAAATAAAACTTTTGTTGATGGTAGTTTTTTTTTTTCTTTTTTCAGACTGGCTGATCCTGAGAGTCAGTCTGTATGAGATCCAATTCAAATCTGAGACGGACAGCAGCGCTCACCAGCCTCCTCCATCAGATCACAACCGGCTGCCAATTCATGGAGCCATAATGCAAAAGAAACGGCAAAAAAATAAATAAAATAAAAACCTTCAATAGTCCAAAAGTCACCCTACATCCCAAATAAAACAACAAATGCTTCAGTGATGAGAAGAAAAAAAAAAAAAACAGATAAGATTCACTTAGGAGGACAACACAGGAATATCACCATTGCTTAAAAAACATTCAAATAAGCTTATCTTAACAGAAAAAACAAGATTCACTCGCCAACCTACCAGATTAAGCCTGACTACATTGATTATCTGATAAGCTCCTATATCTTGGAACAAAGTAATAGAAAATTTCAATAATTTAAAGTGACACTAAGTTAAATAATGCAGATTTTTAAGCACATCGTAGAATGTAGGCCTCAGCATTTTCTTTTCAAGGTTTACATTTTTACATTGCAACATTATTGTAATATCAACTTATCCTTTAATTTTTTTGATTTATTTTGCTTTGGGTTTCTTAAAGAGATAGTTCACCCAAAAATTTTAATGCAGTCATTTACTCAACCTCATTTGTTTAGTTATGAAGCAAGTTGGTAAGCAAACTGTTCTGGTGACAACGGACTTCCATTTCTCAAAATAACTTCTGCTTCAAAGAAGAAAGTCAGTCATACAGGTTTGGAACGACATGAGTGTGAGTAAATTTAAATGTTTTCATTTTTTTGGAGTGACTATCCCTTTAACTTAATTATTACTCAAATGAATTAAAACCAAAAACTCAAAGCATGCCCCCAAACTCATGTTTTATTGCTGAGCTGCTCAGATGTGCTTGAAGGCCAAAAAAGTAGCATGGGTGACCAAAGTGACCATCTCTAAAAAACCTCAAAAGATCAGTGACGTAATCAGCATTATTCAGCATAAAGCCTCATCCAAAGAATCACTGCCTAGTTCAGTCACACTCGTTTTTTCTCTTTTTTTCCCTTTATAAAAGTAACTTTCAGAGCTATCTGAAAGCACAAAGCAAAGAAATAATAAAACAGCAGATTTCAGAAAGCCCTGAAGGCCAGCAAAATTATGACACAGAGGGAAAACAACATAAAAGCTAAAAAAAAAAAAAAATAATTAATTAATCTCTCATTTCAGTCCATTAAGGAAACAAAAATGGCCATCTGAGTGAGTGTAAATGCAGGGCGCATGCCTAAACGTTTCCACTCTCGGGGTGATGCTGATGAAGACAAGAATGAAGATGGGAATGTTGTCATGATTCCTCGTTCCCGGAGTCGTCCTCGTCATAGCAACAGTCCTCGCCATCCTCATCCTCCAAGTCCTCATCATCATAGTAATCGTCGTATAACAGGTCGGACCCCTCGTCCAGTGCAGGGGCGCGCGTGCGGACGCAATACTCCGCCAGCGTGGTGGGAACTTTCACTCCGTCCCGCTCGGCCTCGGCTTTAGTGGCCAGAACCTGTTTTCTGTAAGACACACACACACATGCAATGGATTTAAAGGAATATTTGGCTTCACTCTTTCGTGCTTTCACATTTTCAGGCTAGGGTTGAATTGTAAGTAAACATGCTTTCCATATGCTTTTACTGATATTACACGTTTGTGGTAATCAACATTATCTTTGCTCAAAATGCAACTTTATACAGCTGAAATATTAACCATATAGCTTCCATAAGACTCATCTGTCTTAGGCACTGAGGTTTTAATAAGCCAAGGATAAGTAATAAACAACTGATGTCCTGAAGGAGGGAAAGGATGAAATCTGATGTAAGTCAAACTTTCCAGCTCTCCAACAGATGCTTGACAACATGAATTGCAAGATGCAATAGATAGATTGCCAAGAGGAGATTTAACAGTCAACCACAGGAGGGCACCGATGATCCAGAAAATAAATCTAAATCTTTATAGAATGGTTTTCCATTAGCTAAAGTGTTGCTTCTCACCAGGCCTTCTGATTGAGCCATTAAAATGTAACCCAGCATTAAACAAATGAACACTTGAACTCTTAAAAGAGTCACATTCTGTAGTTTTGCACATTCATTTATGTTACCTAATGATTTCTGCATATTCCCGGTCTTTTCCTTTACTCTCTCTCCATTTGCGGTACATGACGGAGGCGTCCACGTTGGCTGGAGAAAATGTGTTGGGTTCGTTCAGCAGAGAGATGACACTCAACAGTATAGTTCTGAAACGCAGACAGATAATCATGTTATAATGCCATTAGCTTAAGCAGAAAAGCTGCTTTGTGTTGCACTTTCGTAAAGATTTGAGGAGATTTCACACAAGAGGATCAGTCTTCATCTACTGCTTACAGTTACACCGGCGCACACACATCTGCAGTAGGGTAGACACTACAGTACTTTCAGTGGACAATTTGACAAGAAAACATTGTTCACTAGGAAAATTAATTTATTTTGAAGTACACACTGCATAATCATTCTTACAGCAATTGAATGTCAAGTGAGCAAAGAGTTTTGAACTGAGCAAATAAATTATGTAATTCAAAATATATTTGTAAAAAATTTGAATAATAATAAAAAAAATATCTATAATGACATTAATAATAAAAATAGTTATTATTATTTTTCTATTAGAATTGTTTACTTTGTGTTATGATATACTATTAATTCAAATATTAATGTAATGTAATTATTCTAGTTGTAAATAGGTCAAAAATTACAAGTTGGTTCTGCATAAGTTATATCTCATAAAGTCTTTTTTTTATTCATTTTGACAAATGTTTAATTTTTATAAATTTGCTAAAAATAAAAAATTTGGTTGTTATTTTCACATAATTTGGATAATATAACTATTGTCACAAAGTACATACAAACAGTTTACTGTAAAATATTAACTAGTTAAATATATAAACCATTATGAACACATACTGCTTTTAAATAAACACCAAACAAACATTTAATATCGTATTTACTATTTACTTACAGATACCAATATAAAAACATGAAAAATGTTATGTGAAAATTATGCAAAGAGCAACATATTTCTATAATACATTGTGGTGGTGTTAAACAACAAATCAAGTTCTTTGAAGAACAAAAAACAACTGGCAGATATATTATTCTGCATTTACACTTCAACACTTAATGCACAGATCTATTCTGACCAAGCAGCAACCTACAGCTCTCTCTTTTGAAGCCAACATGGAAGTGACTTAAACTGGAATTCTTCGGTTGGCTGCAAAAGAGTCAATTCTATAAACTCCCCATGTTAAAATACCCAACTTTACAGCAGAAAAAAATGTTTTCAGCCTGATTTAAAAAAAGATTTTGTTCTATATAGCAAATTTTGCCCTCCATGACAACTGTGAGGGGGGTGGATTAAATTTCTGCATAATTAAGGGTGTGGTCATTTGAGTGACAGGTGGATTGCAGTTGCTGACAGTGCTGTCAAGCTAGGTGGGCGTGGCTTCAGCAACCAGCTCCCGCCCTTTTGCCCATATTTTTTAAACATTTGTTTTACACTCAAAATACTAAAATAACAGCGACAGGTGCTCTTCAATAACACAAATGATTAACATGAGCTTCCTAGAAGACAGTAGCTCTTCCACTGAAGCACAAAGCCCAGTGAAACACAATAACAGACTAACTAGAACACAGATCAGACTCGGGGGAGGAAACACACAAATACCCAGATCTCCACTGAGATGCTTTCCATAAAGGAAACTCATGAACACAAAACCACCCTGGTCACTCTTCCTATAATTCTGTTATCAGGAAAACTGCTAAAGAGCTACTGCCTATGTATCCCCCAGGGGACATTCATTTGAAAACATTTCTCCATTTCTCTGTGGAAAGTATTCTGAACGAGCTGCAAAATGGACTAGACTATGTGTAGACAAAGGCCTGGCTGTTACCTGACGTTCTGTGTGGGGTTCCACCTCTCTGAGGGAAGCTCTCCGCTCTGTGGATCATCTACTGGAGGATGCAGAATGGAGATGCACACGTCCCCGTTCTGTGAAAACACAAAGAGATTCATCAATCACATGATCGTAATGCTTTCATGAGGAAAAACAAGTATCTGAGTGAACCTCTCGCCTCCACAGCACTGCTGTGAGTACTCGAGTCAGAGCGAAGACGCGTGAAAGAGAGATACGGAAAACAAACTGAAGGACAGTCTCTGCAGAACAACTAAAAACTTGCCCGGACTTTCAAATGGGCTTGTGCATGCAATGCATATACATCAAATTTGAGGAAACTGGTGCATTGGGCAGGTGGTATGACTACAAACTTAAATTAAATCTCAATATAGTTGTACTTCCTGTAAATCCAATCCCAATTTTTCATATAAATACATTAATAATATTTGATATAATAATCCAATAACACAAGCACCAATTAAATTCCTTGTAATTAAAACATACTTAATCTTACTTGATTACTGACCTTTTTATCTTTAACTTGGTGAACTCAAACCAAAACAACAAGATTATTCATAACAAATCGATCAGGTATCAGGTATCGATAATAAAGCCTAAACATTAGATGAAAAACAAAATGAAAACTGCCTTGGCCATCATCTGAAATAAAATAACTGATATACTAAAAATAACTAAATATTAAAATACTTTAAAATAGTTCAATACAAAAAAAAGAGAGAAAGAAAACAATATAAAAATAAAGGTTTATTCAAAACATTAATAAATCCTATAATAGTATATTAATATTTGATATTTAAAAAAAGCTCTGTATAATACACATTCATGAGCTGTTTCAAGATTTAAGAAAACAAGCACATCTGAGAATGCACATAAGTTTAATTCAATATTAATGAGTCAAGATGTTACACTGCATGGCAACCATAAATACCTATGAGTAATACTAGTATTTTTTAAATGTCTTTAAATTACTTCACACATCAGCATATAGTGCATGATTTCTAAAAACTATTTTATGATGGTGTTAATCTTTTTTTGGACAGCAGACAGTCCACCCAGAAGTCACTGAATGGAAAAATGCAGAAGGGAAGGCAAATAAAGAAAGATCTGTGCAGAGGCTTCTGTCATTGCTACGCTTCTCATTTCAAACCCACATAACATGACCTAATGGTTTTTTTAAGGTCACAAACAGGTGAGAACTGTGCCTGGTGAAGAGACTTACAGATCTTCATCAGTTTTAGAAGTTCAAATAATTTGCTTGGTTCACCTTCCCATTTTACACAGGGCAGCTATTTATATTCAGTCATATCGAGAGTTCCTATGATGTGTTGAATTTCACATCTGTTCAGTGGCACTAGCCAACATACAAAGGTTTAGCTACGTGCTACAGTACACAGTGTGTGAGCTGAAACAATCCTCTTACCTCATAGATGTTGGGGTGCCACATCTTGGTGAGGAATCTGAACGTGGGTGGGGAATAGGGGTAATCGATCGGGAACTTGATGCGAGCCTGCAAAACAAGACCAAAACAGTGGTCAGGAGGACCATCAAAACTCACTTCAACCCATGCATGCTTGTTTATTAAGCATTATGGCTACATTGATTGTGCTTTCAGCTGCCAATAAGGCTGCTTTCACACTTGTTTCTTAGTTTGGTTTGAACTAAAGGTCGATTTCATCCCCCTAACCGCCTGGTCTCTTTTCACATTGTACTTGTGTTTGTCTACAACAAATGTAGCACAAGAGATGTGAAAACTGCCAGCTGCTTTCCAAAAGCAATTTATTTAGGAGACAAGCAACAATCAAAAATGCATAAGGTCAAAATGGTATTCTATATTTTTTTAACATTGTGAGACCTCCAAATAAACTGTGAGAAAATAACAAAAGTGTAAAAACTTATCTGAAAAATATTTTATTTCTATAAATTTTGTCTAACCACCATTATAGTAAAGTTGCATAGGAATAAATCTTGTATTATGATATTTCTATGACATTTTACACACCATTTTTCTCTAGAATTTCCCAAAGAGCCCTCAATTTCTTAAAGCAAACTGTACTGGAAGTGTGAAAATGTCCTAAGACTGTATTACTCTCAACTACATTTAACACATTTCACCTTGTTAAAAACAATTGTACAGATTCTTCTACCCTTTCAAGAAAACATGCTGATTGACAATCGAGTCATACACTATGTTCAAAACATTCAACATCACAGTGGCATCGGCCAGTACGGCACAGAGAGATTTCTAATATACAGCAGCTTTGGAGGATTCTGTCTCAGGGTGAGCGCAGGACAGCTGCTCTTGATAGGATTGGAGACGCATCACATTGCAGGAGAACAGTACAGATGGACAGGAGGGAGAATCTGAGAGAAAACACACAAATGGACTTCGAGCTGGAGAACCAGGAAGTGGGACGAATCATTTTTTGGCACAAAATCAACTAGGTTAAACAGCTATTACGCAAGAGATATGCCCTCCATCTCAATTCAATACAGACCTAATTATTTTCAAATCTCGTGGCAAAACTGCCCTTGAAATATTTTAGGCAGCTAGTTAGAAGTGGACATACTGATTCATGCTTTCAACTATACTCCTTTAATTTACTATATTAACCACCAGGATTAGTTACACAGCCTATAATGTTCTTTTCAAACCTGAAAGTTCATTGTTCTCTGACCCACATATTAAAAAGTTAATACAGAGCCCCACAAACAGACAACACCAGAATAAAAAGTGTCCATATGGCTCTACAGTCACCAAAGCAGTATGATAGCTTTTGTGTAAGGAACAAATCCAAAAATCTTTATTCACTGAAAATGCGTGCTTTCAGCGTAGCACTCAAATGCCATTTGATTATATTCAAATACAGTAAATAAAACATTGTGTGAAGCCAGGTTTGAGATCAGTGATGTCAAATGGACTTCTTATATTCTTTTGAGACAATGAGATTCGAGAAATACTGCAGAGGAACAGATTGTCAAAAAACAACTTCAGCTTTGTTCCATTCCTCTCAAAAAGCCATTGTTTGGTTTCTGAAAACCTGACAGACAATAAAGTTCAATAGTTTGGTAAAAAAAATATTTTTATGTTTTTGAAAGAAGCCTCTTCTACTCCAAGGTTGCATATTTTGATCAAAAATACAGTAATATTGTGAAATATAACAGTGTAAAATAATGGTTTTATACTTTCATATATTTTCAAATGGAATTTATTGCTGTGATGAAAAGCTAGTTTCATCAGCATTACTCCAATTTTCAGAAATTATTCTGATTTGATCCTCAACACTATGGTACTTTATTTGGAATTAACATTTCTTATTGTTATCGTCAATGTTTTTTCAGGATTCATTTATGAATACAAAGTTCAAAAGAATATAGTTTATATATTCCATAGTCTAAATGTCATTACTGTCCCCTTTGACCTAATAAATGCATCCATGCTAAATAGCAGCATTAATTTAAGATAAAAGTGGTTATTGTGTTTCTTGTGATTCAGCAGCAACCATCATCACTTCTCCTTTTGTGTTCCAAGGAAGAACGTCAGTCATAGAGGTTAGAAACACATGAGGATAGATAAATGACATAATATTCATATCTGGGTGAATTAACCTTTAAAAGGAAACACATAACTATTCCTCATAAGTTAGGCTCGACTGGTTTCAGGTTCTCAGCTGACTATGAGATCTTGAAAATGTGTCAGCAGAATACTCAAGATGGCTTTAATAGTTCCTGTGAACAGACAAAGTGTGCGAATAATTTCCCCTTTCAAACAAAGAAACAAGTCTCTGTCATGCAGATACACCCTCCACTGATTTATCCTCAAGCAGGGAACAGTTACGATGCCTTCGGGCTTCGACAGGCTCGAGAGTTCAGTTCTGACATTAATCGGGTTTCAGCACGAGCTCTCATCCTGACACACCAGTGAACAGTGACGCCACTGGATCTGCCAAAACCCTGTATGTGTGTGTGTGAGTGCTCTCACTGTAAACAAAGGCAAGAAAAGTCATTGACCTACTTCAAATCACTACACAACAGTTCAGGACCTTCCTTTACAATCTAAAGAGGAACTAACACAAAGATGTGTTTAAAAGTCATTAATAATAAACCTTTCGGACTGGTGTAAAGGAACAGGTTTATCTGCTCAGGTGGAATGAGGTGAGACCTCCTTACAATCATCCTTTGTTGACATTTTTCTATTTTTATAATTATCATAACAGGTCAAACGTGATGCCAACGACTAATACCTAATAAATGGCCTTTAATAAATTGATCGAAGGTCACGTGTATGATATTTCCAAAAACGAAATCAATTTTGACAGATGCCCGTTTTCAAAAGAATTGGAAATGATCACAAACACTAAGTGATTAATTATTATTATAATTTAATAATGAGTAAAATAATAATCACTCTAAACTTAAAGTGTAGGAACACTATGATGAGATAAAATATTTTATCACATTTTTATGTAATATTAATAATGTTCTTCATACAAAGTCATGTAAATCATCTCACCCTCCATCCATAAGAATCACAATGAGTCAATGATGAACAAAGAAACCAAACAAATGAGCTCCATTATCCTCAAAAAAGACCCCAAAATCTCATCAAAACGACATCCGAAGGAAAACACAAGGCTTCAGATCATAATCAGACCTTAAAACAATCAAAAATCTTAATTATATTCAAATACGTGTAAAGGAAACAGACATAAAGGGATGCAGTTATCTGGAGCTGGTTCCAGTTCTAAATATAGACCTCAGCCATCTGTTCCTAAAAATAACACATATTTACCCCTTACAAATCAACTTTAGTCCTTACCTTGAAATACCCCCCTTCATAGTGAGTGTTTGGGGGTCCAAAAATCGCCACTTCCCAGTTGTAGAGATCAGCTTCGTCCACTAAAGTGATCTTGAAACCCTCCACTGGTTCCTCCTGTAGAGACTTCATCTCCAGCATTAAAGCTTTCTGTGAGCTGGCGACCTGAGCACTGCTCTGATGGGCCATTTCTGCTTTATTTCTACCCAACTAGACTCAAAAGTGGGGATTGTTCTTAAAATAGTGATGAGGCGATGAAAGCTGCTTTTCTTTCTTTGTTTGGAGTTGCTAGCTTAGCGAGGAAATGACAACAATGTCCTCAAAAAAGAGACTATATTCGATCAAATAAAAAGTGTTTTTAGCTATAAAACATTATAATAGTTTTTTTTTCCGTCGTCCGTGAAAGTAAAAAAGGTTGTTGGGTAGATTATACGCAGTTTTGCTTGTCAGAAAAATAAAAAATCGCGCTCTGGGTTTGTTGTTTTTTTTTTTCGTAGCTGAATGCTAGCCGTGAAAATCCACTTCGACTCAACACTAATCCTCTCTAACGGAAGGTTGTCGTTAAATAAGTAAATTCAGATGACTGAATTTACAAAAAGAATGCCTACGCTTGAATTGTGTGCCAAGCTGATCCGTCGAGAAGCAAAAATTGGCGTGAACTAGTAAACGTGTAGGAGAGTGGTGAGTTATGAGTCGATGTCCTGGATGCGTCTTTCCTCAATTCCAATGGGTCGTGGTGCATCATGGGTAATGTAGTTTTACCGGCACAGTTTACTGTCTGAGCAGACCTATAGGAACAGGCAACATTCCAGTTATTTGGCTAATACTAACCCCTCTTATAATAAGTTTAACTAAATAATAAACTGATCGTGTTTTTCTATAGGTCTATAGGGGAGAATGGGCCTCTCTGTAAACACACATTAAGAGAGCATCTCTCTCTGACGTCTGTCATGCTGATATGCTGCCAGTTATCTGATACAAACACGGGACAGCATGGCTTCAGGAACTCACTGAATGTTGGCAAAGGACAGTCTGTTTGTCCTTGACAATAATGTTTACAGTTAAGCTTTGACGTTAAGGACATTTTATAATAATGTAGGCCTACTTGTATTAGACATTGGCAGTAAAGTGAAATGTGGATGGTATTTTAGGATGCTATTATTATAGGCCTATTAAAAAAAACAGATATATCTTTCTAGATGTATTTTTAAATCTATTTCGATAATATTCCAATAATTTAAATAAATAAATACATGTATGATACTTTAAATATGAAACCAAAATCGGCAGTAGTTCGAGGCAAGTGACAGTCAAGTGACAGAGTAATCATTAAATCATTCAATCTATTCATTCAAAGCGCTCATGAATGGGTCATCAGTATAAAAACAGGTCAGCAGTGACTAACTCCATTTATTAGAAACAGGAATTCGTTCAGTAACGAAACACCACTGATTGTTTGGCAACTGATCTGCTGTGGATTCGTTTGGGCCTATTTTCATTAGCAAAAACAAATACTGAATCCATAATGTACCATAATTACTTAGTGCTGTATGAATATTTTATTTGGGATTGCACTAATATCGAAAAACAGCACTCTTATTTGTGTGATACTGCCTAACTAAATGTTTTGCCTCAATATATACCTTTTTTTTTCAACGATAGACTGTATTTGTACACTAACAAGAAGGCAATATCCTCCTTTTTTTTATTATTATTTTTTTACCCCCCAAAACACACTGGAAGTTTTTTACTCAAGGGCACAATGCTGATAAAATGTAATTTCAAGGATTCTGTGGGTATTAAATCAACCTTGAAAAGGTATCAACCTATATTTATTTTTGTCACATCAGCTGTTGCATTGAATACTAGATAAGGAAGTAATTTGAGATAAGAAAGGCCTATAACACAGGCCCATCTTAACTATTTTATTATTATTATTATTATTATTATTATTTAAAATGATTATTATTTTTTTTTTTCAGTTAAAGTCATTAAAAAAATTATTTGTTGTTTTTCTCACACATTACAGAATGACGATGAGTGATTGTTTGAATGAACTATTATATTTGTGATACATTAATAAAAACATTTGGCTGTGTAAATTTCATATTTAATAGTAATATGTAATTCGTTTTATTATTTGTTATATTTGTAGGTATTAGTAAATATATTAAGATTTTTAAGTAAGTTTATATTTATCCAACTCATCTTCCTCAGTAAACTTTTCCGGTTAAAGGGCTTTTATTGTGAAATGCGGCACATCCGGCGCTGCCTTCGTTTTTTGCCCGACAGATGAAAACATCAGTGTTGGGTGTTAATGCCGGGCTGATCCTGCCACAATCAACAAGATGTTTGTCGTCCTACTGCCTGTTTCTTATCAATCCGTATCAAACTGTTAGCGTTTACTGTATCTGTAGGTAGACAAACCCCGTTTTGTATTTCGATACCTCTTTTGGTAAGTGATGTCTTTGATTTATTTAGCCAGAAATCCAGCTAGTGCTAACTCACTAGATATTGATACATACTAGCTGGTTTATTCTTTTGAAATTCATTATTTATGATCATGTCAAGAGTAAAGTAATACACTCACTGTTGTAAATAATTTGGAAGCATTTGATGTGTAATTAAAAAAACAAATTTCGTAAATTGTGCAAATGGTCTGTATGTTTTGTATTTCATGTGATTTATTTTATTGTAAATTGTATCATGCAGTGTTACTAATCTATCTATCTATCTATCTATCTATCTATCTATCTATCTATAATTTTAGTCATATTTCTTATTTTATTTTATTTATATTTATTTCTTTGTAAATTACTTTTTTTTTTGCTTTCATGGATTGAGATGCAAAGATCAGTCTGAGATCACTAGATTTCTATTTATTTATTTAGTTATTTATGTTTTAATGCATATTTATTTGCATGACTATCGGTACATTAAATCGAGACAAATTAACTTGAGGCTTTTACAACAACAACAACAAAAATAAGCTTTTACAAAAAAAGCAGCTGTTGTGTGCATAGATAGTTGTTTTCTGAATGAATGTGTGATTAAGTTAAATGGTGAGATCTGATCTGTCCTGTAGTTTTGTGATTACACAGGCAGCTCTCCTGACGTCAGCCTTGCTGTAGTCGCAGACCCGAATGCAGCTTTAATTTTTGTGCCCAGTTAAAATGTCTCTAAAGGTTAATCGCACTGTCTTATGATGTCCAAATCAACATTTTCCTTTAATCTAAATGTCAACCCTCCTTAACATGAAATGACATTCTCACTTGGCTGGATTGCTTTTTTGGTATTGGCTTATGTGAGTGATGTTGAAATCTGATAATTAAACCCATGCAATCTTTCACAGGATCTCTAATTCCCAGCAGAAGAAAATGAATGGCTTATCCATTAGTGAGTTGTGCGGCCTGTTCTGTTGCCCACCATGTCCGAGCCGGATTGCAGCGAAGCTGGCCTTCCTGCCCCCGGAGCCCACCTACGCTCTTCTGCCAGACCTGGAGTCCACCTCAACTGTGACCTCTAAACTTGAAGCCTCAGGTTTGCGCTCCCGATTGCCTGGAGGAGTGGCTGGAGGAGGAGAAGGAGAAGGAGAAGGAGGAGGAGGTGGTTTTGGTGACAGAAGTGGAGAAGGCCGATGGAAGCTGCAGCTCTCTGAGCGAGCAGAGTTCCAGTACTCCCAGAGAGAGCTGGATGGAACCGAGGTCTTCCTCACTCCCTCCAGCCGTGGCAACAGAGTGGGATGCATGTACATCCGCTGTGCCCCATCCGCAAGGTGAGGAACGATCAGCTTAAGATGTTAATAGAAAAAGCGTTCTTTAGGTCTAGTCTTCTCAGAATAACTATAATAAATATGATAAAGATGAAGTTTTAAGTTCACACCACAACTATACTCATAACAACACAGAGGAACAAGTTAAAGTCATTTTCAAAACTATTTGCTAACACTTTACTTAAAGCCATTATATATAATGCATTATAAAGGTAGTTTTAACGCATGAATTATGCCTTCTAATGCACCTTCTAATGCATTGTAAGATCTCATGAATAACTGTTACCACAGTAATAATACATTATAACACATGGCTAAAAAAAGCTTCAAATTTTATAATGCATATAATACGTACATGTGTGTATATACTGTATGAATGAGATAAGTTTCATAGTTAGTGTAGTTTTTCCACCAGTAATATGATTATACATTATATACAATTACATAAGTTGATAAATAGCTTTATAATGCATTACACACACACACACACACACACACACACATGTATATATATATAAGGCTTTATATAAAAATAATTGTGGGTCTTTTAGTTTTCCACCAGGAATGTGATTATTATATGATTAAGTAAGTTGATACATGATTAAATCTGATTAAAAGTAGAACTGCAGAAAAACGTACAGACTTAAAAATTTATGCATGTACAAAATATTGATACTGAATAAATACTGATTTATGGACATGACTGTTGTATTAAGTTCTGTATATCTAGAGATGTCAGAATTATATTCTTGAATCTCTTCCTCTAAATCAAGAAATGATATTATTTTGCAATGTTTGGACAGTTAGTTTTCACAATCGGTTTTAAAGCCAGTCCTCTAAATCTGTCCCTGTTTTTGTGCTCTACAGGTACACTGTGCTCTTTTCTCACGGGAACGCTGTGGATCTCGGTCAGATGAGCAGCTTCTACATCGGGCTGGGCACTCGTATCAACTGCAACATCTTCTCTTATGATTACTCTGGTTATGGGGTCAGTACAGGGAAGCCCTCCGAGAAGAATCTGTATGCAGACATAGATGCTGCGTGGCACGCTATGCGCTCAAGGTCTGTCAGAATCTAGATAACATGCAGTTGTAGTGGTGCTGTTTTAAAATGTAGTGTTGATTATGTCATGTGTGGAATCACTTCTGTGTTGTCTCAGGTATGGCATCTGCCCTGAGAATATAATCCTTTATGGGCAGAGCATTGGTACCGTGCCCACCGTGGACCTGGCGTCCCGTTATGAGTGTGCTGCTGTGGTCCTTCACTCCCCCCTCACCTCAGGGATGAGGGTGGCTTTCCCTGACACCAAGAAGACGTACTGCTTTGACGCCTTCCCAAAGTCAGTGAGCACTGAAAACCTCCTTCTTTGCATGACAAAGATGTTCTTAACACTGTTGTCTAAACAGTAGAATATATAAAATAGCTCATGCAGTAACTTGGATCTCAACTGAGGTGTGCTTATATCATTTAAGTCTTCAAACATGGCTCATCCATTCAGAATTAAGAGCTGTATGTTTCCATAAAGAGGGAAAAATATAATTCCCTTTCCCTCTGTAATTTAGCAATGGTAAAAAATCTGCTATTGTATAGTATGAAAGATTTGGGCTTTATTAGCACTGCTTGCAAGATATTATTAAGTCAGAATGCTTTTGAATGGCAGTCAATAGAGAAGCTAGATTTTTGATTACAGTTATGGTACTGTTGTACTATTTTTTTTTTTTACATTACTCTGGTATACACATTTTTTTATATCCTCTTTACTAACTAAAGGTTTAGTTCACAAAAAAAGAAGATTCTGTCATTTGTTCACGCACATGTTGTTCTGTTTATGGATGACTTGAGTTCTGTGGATTAAACTACTGTTTAAAAGTCAATAAGAATTTTAGAAACTAATATTTGAATCCAGAAACTATGCATTCAGTTGGTTAAGATTGACACTTATATTATAAAATATATAAAATGTATTTTTATTTCTTGAAAAATATTTGTCTCGGTTTTCACAAACATATCAAGCAACACAATTGTTTTCAACATTGATAATAATAATAATAAACATTTCCTGGGCATAATATCAGCATATTAGAATGATTTCTGAAAGATCATGTGATTGAAGATTGAAGACTATTTCAAAATGTAGTTCTTGGACTGATAGAAACTGTTTTCATGGTTATTAACGACCTTGTTGAAGACTAAAAGAGTATTAATTGCCCTGGACCAGTGAGTTCTTCAAAGGTCCTTTTTACAGTTCACAGAAGAATAGAAGTTGAAGAAAGAATGGAATGACATTATGGAGAGTAAATAGTGGACTGTTTCTTTAATAACTCTTTGTTGTGGTTTGTCCTCCCTCAGCATTGAGAAGGTGTCTAAAATCACATCTCCGGTGCTGATCATCCACGGAACGGAGGATGAAGTGATTGATTTCTCTCATGGTCTGGCCCTGTTTGAGCGCTGCCCGAAGGCTGTGGAGCCGTTGTGGGTGGAAGGAGCCGGGCACAACGACATCGAGCTCTACAGCCAGTATCTGGAACGCCTGCGCCGGTTCATCAGCCAGGAAGTGGCTGCACAGTAAATGCACCCTTCATTACGCTCATGGCAACAAATCGTCAACGTATATGGAAAGCAAACAAACAGAATCTGCTTCTGGAGGGTTCGTTCTTCTCTAAACGTTAAACTTTTATGTTTCTATCAGCCTGGAGCTGAGTTTTCTACTGAGAAGACCACTATACTTCACACCCAAAAGATCTGAATGTGTGAGCGTCCGCGTCGGTCTCAGGACCTCAGTTCGTCTGAGGCTTTCACAGCTGATTTGGCTTGTGATTTCTGTGACCAGGACAAATGAAATGTCTTTTGAACAGGACTGATATCTAATATCTTTATGAAGCTGTTGTGGGTGTTTATGTTCTTTCTCTTTTGTTAGTTCTCCATGGTAAGCATAAGACCAGTCTGTTTTAAAATACACCATCATCACCTTTTTTTAGGAGCAGACAATTTTAGGACAATCTGCTGGACAGATTGTGTGTGTGTGTGTGTATTTGTGTGTGTTCAATATTTTTTAGACCATCTGCTGTGTATGTGAATGTTGTTTTCTGATGAACTGATCTTCATCAGGCATCTCGAGATACACTACCAGTCAAAAGTTTGGACACACTGAGTTTGATTTTCATGATCTTAAAAACCTTTTGATCTAAAGTCTTCTGCTTAAATGCTTGATGCATTGTGCCTACTTACGAATTTCTTTACAAAGCTAAAATCTTAATGAATCTTCTTTTTTTTTTTTAAATGGACATGTCAGACCAGTGAAGCAACCAGCAACTGTCCAGTATACATCTAAATGTCTTCAATAGAGTTTAAAAACTGTCCCAGGATGCTTTCATGAAGTTGACGAATGTCCAAAGCTGGAATCAAGACAAAGAAGGAGCTCAGTCATAAGATTTTTTAATTTTATTATTATTATTATTTTTGTAATTTTGTAATTTCTGTATTATATTTTCTTTTTTTTTATTATTATTCTAATAAAATAGTCATAACAAAAATATGAATAGATGTTTCCAAACTTTTGACTAGTAGTGTAGGTCCATACCAGTTTTGTTTTTCCAGATTCTACATTTTTCTTTTTGCATTTTTCCCTTTGCTTCCCTGTCATTAAAAAAAAAAAAAGGAGTTTGGGACCCAAACACTGTTTTTAAGGATGTGGGTAGAGCTGTACTAATACAATATGAATATCTGGAAAAATACACTGCCATTCAAAGTTTGGGATCTGAGGATTTAGTTTTATTTTTTTTAAAGAAATGAATGGTTTTATTCAGCAAGCTTTAACTGTGTTTACTGTACTGTGTACCTTTATAGATGTAGATCAAAACAGACTTCTTTCAAAAACAAAAAGTCTTACTCACCCCAAACTTTTGAATAGTAGTCTATCAAGATTTTTTTCCTTGAGATATTGTGTTGATCCTTCTATTACTTTTTTTATTTTATTTATTATTCATGTATTAATTTATATGTTTAAGAAGAAACAGATTGTCTGTATAAGCAAAAACTCTAAAACCAGAGCTGCTTCCATGAGACAAAAGTGAAGTAAACCGTGTGGGAGAGATGAAAACTCTTCCCTGGTCCAGTTGATATGATATTGTGATTGTGATGCATCAGTGTATAGAGTTGTGAAATATGTATCACAATGTAGTATTTGGCATTTCCAGCCTCTAAAATGGGGACTGAATTTGTAAATATTTCCCCACTTTTGCCCGACACACTGAATTGTGGCGGAGGTTAACAGCCGTGATTCTCCCCCACTGTGAGCACCTGACCTGAACGACAGGAAACCTCACGCTACACCCACAACATCACACGTTCTTCCCGCATTCACTTCTCTTAGCTTGTGCATGTTGATGTAATGATGTGTAAATGAACTCTGACGCCAGACTGATGTGTGATTGACAGTTTTCTGAGCCGTCTTAGAATGGGGTCGTGACCTCCATCCACTGCTGACCTCTTGTCTGTGTTTACGTCTGCGAGAGGAAGAACCCTGAAAGGTTTTTTTTAATATTACTGCATGCCAGCTCATCAAATCACATTACTGTCATTTTTGCAGCTGAGCTATTTATAGTGGCCACTTCTCTCACAAACAAGCCTCGCTGTATAAGACATGCTCTCGTGTGGTCAATGGATGTTTAACATGAACTTCCAGATCTATTTTTATAAGGTTGATAAGTCTTTGCTATAATATGAACAAACCTTTACTGTTTAAGAGACATTTTTAAAGGGATAGGTGTGTCTTTGTAGCCTAGACATGTAGATTGTTTTTGTGTTTTTTTTGGACTTAAAGTGATAGTTCACCCAAAAATGAAAATTTCTTAATTTCTTCCATGGACCATAAACGGGTCTTTTTTTGAATATTACAAACCGTATAGTGACCAACAGCTTTCAAGCTAAGAGATGATGATGAATTAGTGAATAACCGCTCAAAAATGAAAATTTCATTATTTACTTGTTTAAACTTTCTTCTGCAAAGCACAAAATAAGATATTTAGAGAAATGTTGCTAAGCACTCATTGTCCAAACAATGGAAGTCAATGATTACCAACATTCTTTAAAATCTCTTTTTATATTCCACAGAAGAAAGTCATGCATGTTTTGAGCGACATCAGGATGTTTAACGATTGAATTGTTATTTTTCGGGGGTCTGTATCTTTAAATTTAGTATTTATCATGCAAATCAATTGAACAGCTTATGGTTATGATACTTTAATTGTGTCTGTTTTTTGTTAGGGTCTTGGAAGCATCTGGTCACTATATGGTTTCTTTTGATCAAAAAGCAGAGTTTTTACGTGAACTATTTCTTTAACATCTTGTTTGCTGTATTCCTCTCTTAGTCACTCAGTAGTTTTTTTTCCTGGTGTCTGTAATTCTTAAAACGGTTTTTAAGACTTTGAGATTTTTAAGACCTCAACTCTTGTAAAAAGCAGTGTGTACTCAGGAACATTTTCATTTGTTTGACTGACAATATACTGCATCTTTGTCCTCAAATGCTGCCAGTAAAACAAAACCTGCTTTACATTGATCTTAGGAACCACAGACTGCAGGAAAAATCATTTTTCATCCTGACGTGTGTCATAATGAGCATAGCAAACTTGGGGTTAAAGCAGGTGTGTGCCACTTTCAGTATGCATGTAATAGATAAGATATGAAAAGAAAACGGACTAATTATAGTGTGATAATTTCAGTGTATATTATATGACTTTCCGAGATTAAGTAGTACATGTTAGCCTAATATATGAAAAGGATGTTAGGATATTTATTATTATTTGCTTGAAAAGGGTTAGTATTCACATCTCTGAACAACCGAGCAATAATCTCAAAACCTTTGACTGCGAGAGCTGGATAGATTATCAGACTCTCACAAAACTCCACATGATGATTGTTTGAAGGGTTTGCCCTTTCGGTGACACAGCACAACCTTATCTGAGAGCTCTAAAATACTCTATGACAACTCACAATTTTTGTATAGTGATTATAAAGCTAATTTGCAGTATTACTAGTCACACTCAGTCACATACTCTTTTCGAGATTTGCAAGGAAATGAGTGTATATTAACAGGTACATGTGTGTATAAAGAGGTGATGTAAAATGCTTTGTGTGTGTTGGCTAATGCTTTCATTTTTTAGCTGGAAGATGTGATGTACTGTGGTTGAGTAATAAAGGAAAGCTGTAAAGTCACAGTGGTATTTTTTGTTTATTGTGATTAGTGGTTCAATTAAGGTTTTTTTTTTTTTTTTTTTTTAATGACTGATATCTAGAAAGCAAGAGCCTGATATTTTATTGAAAGCAAATTAGATGTTCATTAAGGAAGCATATTTATAATAGTGAATCGGAATTCAAATTAGTTTAAACTTTGAAAGTTTAGCCTCTTGTCCATAGACAACACTTTTGTTAATTGGTTCTAATTATCCCAGATTATCGAATATGAGCTGACTCATTAAATGAATAAAAAATGA
Source organism: Carassius auratus (assembly GCF_003368295.1). Taxonomy (NCBI): domain Eukaryota; kingdom Metazoa; phylum Chordata; class Actinopteri; order Cypriniformes; family Cyprinidae; genus Carassius; species Carassius auratus. The sequence continues at coordinate 31,390,873 of NC_039269.1, forward strand.
TGAATTAACTCATTAAAAAATGTATATGTGGTATTTACAGCGGTTTTGTAAACAAATGCTTGGTATACTGCTCTTTTAACACTGAGGTGTTATTTTTGTGTAATTAAAATACTGATGTGATCTTTATTATTAATATTTTAAATTAGTTTTAATTTATATTTTTTATATTTATATTTTGGTTTTGAGTTTAAGTTAGGTTTTTTTGAGTATTTTATATAGTCTGTTCATTTGTATTTCGATTTGGTTTTAGTTATTTTAGTACATCGTTAAAATTAATGAAAATGACATGTTGCCTTGGCAACTAACTGAAAAATAAGGCAATAAAAAAATTGTATTATGTTTCATCCTTGGAGAAAGAAAATTAAAAAGGAAATTGTGACCTTTTATCTCAGAATTCAGACTTTTTTTCTTTTTTATCTTACAATTTGGAATCTTTTTTTCTCTCTCTCTGAATTGTGAGTTGTAAACTTATAAACTGTAAAAAAAAATTTGCATCTCAGAATAATATTCCCAAAGACCGTCTAAGACTTGAGATCACGTCAGAATCTGCTTCAGCACTAGATGGCAGCAGAAGTCTCTCTGTCTTCAGCACGATACATCAGCACTGTCTGAACAATCTTCACATCACATCACACCCCCGGTCAATAAACCTGTTTGTGATGTTCAGTGCCATCTCCAGGGATACCTTGATATGTGTCTATTTTTACCTGCTCTGTAGCATTATCTATTAAAATGGTTTGAAGCTGTTGAAGATAAAAAGCAATTATATTAAATGACTCAAAGCTCCAGCATAGAGTTTTTCTGTTACCTTCAACTATCCCAGCTTGATGTGCAGAGTTAACGGTGAGGAAGTTGATCCTCAGGAAGTGTAAAACGTGGTTTTGTGTCTGATTGCTTTGTTTGTTTGTTCATCCCCACCAGCTCAACACAGCAACGGAGGCTCATAGAGACGTGAGTTTACATTGATTCAGACTTATCAAGCAGACGCTTTTATCCAAAGCAGCTACCAAATGTTTGAGTTTGGGGTGATACCATTCGTTCCCACCAGTGGAAGAAAGCTGAACCTGTTTAAAAAGACAATTATTTTAATTCATTTTTATTTTTATTTTTGCTCTTCAGGTTTAAAGGACTTCAAATGAATCATTTAACGGTGAATTTAATAATAATCAATTTAAATCTTTCCCTCTGTTGCAGCTCTTTATTCTCATTTCTTATGCTAAGTGTGCCAACAGTGAGTTAAAAAAATTGCTTACTCCAAAATGGAAATTTACTTAAGATGTAGATTAGTTTTTTTTTTTCTTCATTACACCGGATTTGGAGAAATGTAGGTTTTCATCACTTGCTCACTAATGGATCCTCTGCAGTGAATGGGTGCCGTGAGAATGAGAGTCCAAACAGGTGATAAAAAAATTATAGTAAATCACAAGTAATCCACATGACTCCATCAGTCCATCACTTAATATCTTGTAAAGCAAAAAGCTGCGTGTTTGTAAGAAACAAATCCATCATTACGATTTTTTTTTTTTATTCATACCATTGCATCCATCTAGAGTCCTCTATCCATAATATGCTTTCTCCAGTAAAAAAGAAAAGAAAAAAGTTATCCCATCTGAATCAGGAGAGAAATGTGCACGGATCAAGCACCGTTTACAAGCCAAAACAGTTCAGAAAAGTTTTTATCAGCTGTTTGGACTCTCATTCTGACGGCACCCATTCACTGCTGAGAATCCATTGGTGAACAAGTGACAAAATGCTACATTTCTGAATTTTCAAATGTGATTTGAGAGCAGTGGACAGACTTTTTGTTTTCGGTGACCCATTTTATTGATATAAATTGTTACAATGTTGTGGCGTGGCCTGCTGGCTTTTGTAGTGATTTGCACATAGGTTTTCAATTTTGTAGGGTCCGTGCTAAAAACACTTTCTGGAATGATTTGCCACTGACCTGTGTCCAATTTGTAGATGTCAGAATCGGATACTTTTCCGCCGTTCCATATCAAAGCGGCAACTGTTTCAATGCTTGCCTAAAAATATCAGCGTAATGGTTTCCTGATGCTCATCTCCTCAGCAACAGAAGTAAGGGTGATGAAAACCTGCCTGACGGGAATATTACTAAAAAGTGCCCCCCCTCCCTTTTTCTCTCCGATAGCAGTTTCGTTGGGGGATAACGGGGGAAACTGGACTTTCAGAGTCTTGTTTTCAGGCCTGAAAAAATATTAACATTGCACACTTTGTTTTTTCAGTCTTTTCTACAATTGAATTATTTTAATTATTTTATTATTTAAGTAGTACAAGCACCGAATGTTACTGATTTGCTCATTTGTCTGATTTAAGCATTCCTATTTGATGTGAACAACCCTTGAGAAATGCATGCATGTGCTTTTGATCCTGTGGTTCAGTGCGTTTGTAGTCTTTTGAGTGCACTTTAAACTTTAATGAGTCACATCGCACTGGCGAATATATCAGGCTCCAAAGTAAAAATCCCACACATCTCAGTGAATCAGCCGAGAATCCATCTGGAAAATCTGTTCTGCGTGTGACAGAAAGAGAAAAGCAGGACCCTCTATGCTGCTGAGTCACCTGAAGTGTCCAAATGACACTTGCATATCTGTTCTCTGTTTTTACACATGAAATATAGTTAGACTGCCTGTATTATTTATGCATTTCATTTTGTGGACCGTTATTAATGCTTTTTTTTTTTTTTTACTTCTTTGACTGCAGGTTCAACCTAAAATCATCAGTACAGAAATGCAGTTAGAGATAAGGTTGGGTCAACGGTATATTATATTATATTATATTTACTGTAAGTAGTATATAGTATATTATATATAGTATATTATATTTTTTGTATTATATGTTTTGGTTTGATATGTAGCAACAGAGTAATCCATTAGTAATGGACATTTTTGAACATTTTGGAAAATTCTGGCCATTTTTGGAAAGAAATAAATACTTTAAATATTTTATTTTTAACTATTTAACTATATTTTAACATCAAAACTTCCTGAAATTTGTTTTACGCTTCCAAAAAATTATGAAATTATAATAATATTTTACAACATTACTTTTTTACTTTATTTTTGATCAAATAAATGCAGGCTTTTGAGTGTGAAAAATAGTCGCGTACATCTTCACAGACAATAACACAGTTTCTTTTTGTTTTGTTTTTTTTTAAACATATTTACTTATGCAGTAAGGATTCTGCATCTGAAGTGTGTAAAACTGCATATTTTTCTTCTGTAGGATTTTTAAGGTATATTACAGACAATAGAAATGTGTTTTTTTATGTAATTAATATTAATTTTTAAGAGTGCAATCATAATTAGCTTTATTTTATAGCAGTACAAGTCTGAGGAGGGTGCTCTCCAGCTATTAAAAATAATATTGCTCAGAAGACTTAATGAAGATGTAGGCTTAAAATACATTTAATTCAAGCACTGTCTTTGTCTCAGATGTTTCTCCTGAAACCACATAAGACGCAAACCAAATATGTCCACATGGACTTAATTATGGAATTAATATGTGCCTTAAACCGGTTTGAGGAGATATACGTCAGTGCATATTGAGAGATGTTCCTGTGGCTCAGTGGTAGAGTGTTGCGTTAGCAGCGCAAAAGGTCGTGGGTTCAATTCCCAGGGGGCGCAATACTGGTAACAACAACAAAAAAAGATATCGCCTAAATGCACTGTAATGTTACTGCGTGAATGTAATATTGAAAACAGTTTAATCCGTTGTCGGGATCTCCACTGAATCTCAAAGGACGCGTGAAATTAATAGGGTATTTTTCCCAGGGGGAAATGCATTTCTATTTGCTCTCCATTTAATCTATAGGTGAAAAAATGTAGATGTTAATTAGATCTAATTATCCGAGTGGGTATACGTTGCCTGACTGAATGAATGTGTCTGTGTGTCTGTGTTGTGCTTGTGTGTGAGGGAAAGAGAGAGAAAGAGAGAGAGAGAACCATCCATCCCCCCTCTTGGATGGTTAGGTGCTTCAGTCTGAAGCGCGCGGATGAAGCTCGTGTTTACGCAGCGCTCGGTGTCTCACCGGTGGATGTAAATATCAGTTTATACGACAGCAGAACGCACAGACTGATTCTTGAGCATCGCCAAAGAAACGTTGTAGAGACGCTCCGCTCCAGACTGCAGGAGGATGTACTGCGTTATTAACCATCCCCAAAACCATTTAAGGATCCTCAGACATTGATATCTTCATATGCACGTGAAACTTCTGCATTTGAAAGGCTTTCAACGGGCGGACACACACGCTGCTCTGTGCGTCTTAACGCAGGACTGCTCTTTTGGACCCGTGCCACGGTTGTCTGTCTCCGTCCGTTCACCCAACCACACCTACCCGTTATATCCTCACAGAATTACAGCAGCGCGTCCTCACACCGGATCCCGACAGATCCCGTCGCGAAAGGGACATTGTGTCTGCGTGAGCCGGTGAAAGAACGCAGATCCACTGCGCTATAAACGCCCGGTGCGCACCGGACCCGCTCAAAGACCCCCGCGTCGGACCGATATGTCAGCCCGGTGCGCGTGATCGCTTCGGAACAGAGGCAGGTGAAATTATCAGCTTTGTCCCGCATCCTGCGCCAAGAAGGAACGCATCACCTTGAGGATTTAAACGCACCGACATCCAACTTACCAGGTGAGCAGCTCAGTCATATTAGCGATAGATTTAATGCAAATCAACTTTTTTATTATTATCATTAGGTTAATTAATTAGAGTGGCATTTTGTCAGGATTTGAATCGATGATCTCATTATAAACACTTCGTGTTAGCTCTGCGGAGGCGCTGAAGCCGTAATTATTGGCCTAAAATATTAGGAATGCTCGACAAATATAAAAACATGATGAGTTCTTTGTTTTTTTGCCTTAATTTCTTACCATGCTGCACATTTGATCTTGTAGAAGGTTCATCAAGTCACTGCATCCACCCTAGTCGTAAAATCCTGGAGAGGTATATATGAAATAGCATTTCCGTTTGAAACCAATCTTAATGGGATCCAGTAAGAATCCTTTAAGAATCAAATCCAACTGGATGAACGAGTCTGTTGATGAGGGGTTTACTTATTGGAATGGAATAATGTCTTGCAATTGGGTGGTTAAAGGATATCACATGGAAGCTGAGAGTTTGTGAAAAAGAGTTTGTGATTTTCTTTACATTCCTTTTGATGAAGGCATTGGTTCTGTTTGTGATGTAAAAGTCCTGTTAGGAAGCATGGGTTTCTGAAAGACCACCATAAGCCCTTAAGATGGTAAATCAAGTAATATTAAGTCAATATATACACCCCAGTCAAGGAGAAAGATAGCGGATATGTATTTGGAATTGGAATTTAAAACCAATAACAGGATCCAGCAGGATTTTCAGGAGTTTTATTTATTCTTGATTCTTGAGTCTTATTGGATATTGTGCTATCTCTTTTCAGAGCTTTATGTCTTGTGCTGAATGAATGTTTCGCTGCCGGACATTTTAAAGGAAATCACATGGATTCGTTTCAATTCTATTGATGGTCTGAAATGTCTAGTTTTTGTTTGTGTGATGTTTCATTTTGTAAAAAAAATTCAACTTAGAATTCTTTAGAATTGCGTTGAAATCATGATGGAATTCTGTTTGCATCCCTTTAGGAAATTTAACCAGGTGTAGCTGGTTGATAAGGCTTTTTTTCATCTCACTCAGGGCTTGTTGGCTCTCAGTAGCATGTTTCATGGGTCATGCATGCGAGATCCATATCTTGCAAAACTGAGTAGTTTGTAATTCGCTCACGTGCGGGGTGAGCGATCGGATGCGGTGTGGCTTGCATTGGTTCATCGTTCTATTGTTGTAAATGTATGCACACTTCAGGCCCGCTGATGCTTCATAATTCTGTGGCTCTTGCTGGTAATAAACAAACCTCTCCAGTGCCAGGCTTATGTAAAGCACGTTTCGCATGTCAACAGTGTTTCTGAAGACAAAGCTTTCATATATTGTCTGGGAGAATAGGGGATTGTTTCACGGTGTGCTTTGGGATATACATGCATGATTGAAATGCAATCAACACCTGAATTCGACTTTTGTCCTTTGCATTCTACATGTGATGACTGCTGGGTTTTTTTGCTCTAGTAATTTTGCATAATTTATAACCTAAGTTAAAAGGAACTGCTTCCCTGGCTTCCCAGGAAAACTAGCCATTTAGAAGGCAAATTTAACTATGAACAAACTTTAAAATGCTTTTATAGTGCTATCATGCTACAGTGAGGCTTTCAGAAGGTAATACTAAGGTATACACTGGAAATGTATATGACCACCCTCATATTAGCAGCTTTCAGAATCTGTATTTGTAAGTATTTTTAATGGATTTTTATTTTTTTATTTATTAAATTATATATTTTTTTATAACAAAGGATATCAAGTTAACACCTTTTAGCAGTTTTTTTTTCTTTTCTTTTTTTTTTGAGGGGGGGGGTGAATAAAAAGGGTCAGTCCACTTACATTAGTTAATGCTTCATTTTAGTTTATTTCATTTTATTTTATCCAAGACAACAAACATTAATTATACAAGCCAATATGTAAAATGTGCCAAAGATTTAATCAAATTTTCATCCTTAGTCCTTAGGCAGGCTGATTAAAAATCATGAATTAATGTGAAACAATACTTTTCCTGCATTTATTAATAATGCTATTTTTTATATTTACTAATAAATATGTAACATTTAAAGTTATAAATGGGCACATGTATATTGTCAGTGTATTCTGAATAAAAATGAGCAATAATATAGTTTATATAGTATAAGAAATGTAAAAAGGTTTATAAATTTCTTTCATTCAGTTTCAGTTCATGCATTAAAACATTACAATAAATGATTATCTAATATTTTGTAGTTGTACAATAGAGTTTCAGTTGTTTGCCAACTATTATATATATATATATATATATATATATATATATATATATATATATATATATATATATATATATATATATATATATATATATATATATACACATACATACATACATACATACATACATATGTATATATATATATATGTATATATATACATACATACATACATACATACATACATATATATATATATGTATATATATATGTATATATATATATATATATATATATATATATATATATATATATATATATATATATATATATATATATATATATATATATATATATATATAATAGTTGGCAAACTATTCTTTTTAGTACTCCAAAAAGGACTGAACCAGGTATGTACAATATGCTGATGCTGGCTGAAACGACAAAAAGGACCTAGATGAAAACCGACACATCTCTCCATGAGGCAGTATCTTCCCGAGAAAGACTCTTCTAGGAAAGAGAATTTTCCTACACCAAGATGTTGTAAACTAGCTGGCCTGTAACTGCCTGTTGTTTTTCTTTTTGCTGACACGTTGTCTTTGGCCTCTTAGGCACTGCATGATTTATTAATATTATTTATTTATTTTTACCTATAGGTTCCATGACTTTGAAAAATAAATCATATGAAAGGACAGACTGGAGACGTGCGGCGGAGAACAGAATGTTTAGATAGAGGATAACATCTACAGATAACAGTGGAAATGTACACTTACTGCATGTTGTACAGATGACGCAAGCTAAAATGTTTGTTTGAATACAGTGCACAGTAAATGACAACTAGATTTATGCATTTTGTTGCTTATGGGTGCAAAACTCACCGCCGTGATGCTAAAGTGTTCTAGGTGCTTGCCAAGGTGTTGATGTACAGTAGGGATGTAACGATTGCCGGTTTAACGATAAATCATGATAAAATTACCCGCGGTTAGTATTACCGTTTGGTGTAAAATGGAGTAAACAATGAACCCAAGAGAGAAGCTGGATGTGGTCTATATATAATTTTGAATCAAATTACATGTTTGTTGCTTGCTGATTGTGAGATGCTTTTTTAAAGTGATTACAAGTTTTTCACAAAACTGGAAACAGTAAAAATTTTCAGACAAAATGCTTCCTTTTCCAAGATCAGCTGGCCGCAGTCTGAAGCAGACAGACTGAATGTGTGTGTGTGTGTGTGTGTGTGTGTGTGTGTGCGTGCGTGTGTGTGTGTGTGTGTGTGTGTGTGTGTGTAAAAGAAAGACATAAAGATGCCCGGATTGAGATAGAATTGCTTGAGAAGGATTGACAGTGCATTTGTGTCAGAGTTGAGACAGTATCTATGTGTTTGTTGGACAGAACGGGAGGGTAAACAGAGCAGGCCTCGATGTGTGTGAGAGTAAGACACACTCACACACATAGAAAGTGAGACAGGGCTTGACTCTCTCCGACTGACTAGCTGTGAATAGCCCCCCTGTTATCTCTGCAGTGCACGCAGACAGCAGCGCAGCAGGCCAGCCAGGCAGGTGCTGCACAAAAATAGCAGGTGTCTGTTCGGTTAATACGTATCATCCCCCCTTCCCGTCTCTCCCGGGGGCCGAGCACCCATCACTGGGATGCGGCAGAGTCACTCCTCCTCTTCCTCATGCACCACAAGCTCGAGTGACCAAGGGTGACGTCTCGCCGTTGTCCGCAACTTGTTGCGTGTGACGACCGACCTTTTCCCCTTTCGTGGTTCTCGGACCGAAGGATTGCTCTCGTCTTTCAACAATAAGGGAGGATTTAGAGCTCAAGGTGTTATTGGGATGTGTGTGCATCTGTGTTTGTGTGTGTAACTCAGCCGGAGGGTGTATTTTTATTGCTCTTTCATCGCTCGGGAGAGTTAACTGAGTTCTCTGTTATGTGTCATTTAGCTTTTGAAAGGAATCCCTATAGAAATAGACAGATATTAGATGTGCTGTAATATTATTTGAGGTAGTATGGATCAGATCTTTTCAGTTTAGAAGAATTTGAAGAAAGTTTTGCGGAGTTTTAAATGTTTAATCACCTCTTTTGAAAGTTTAGCCTATACGAGACCACCAAACCTTAATTTGTCTATTGAAAACAACAACAACAACAACAACAAAATCTGGCTACATTTCTGCAAAATAACATTGAAAAAAATAATGGTGTAGATACAATGTTCACTCAGAGTTTGCCAGTAAATTTGACAATTACAAAAAACAAAACAAGTAATGCATTTTTATAAACAAACTCCTTGACATATTTTACATGATTGCAAGGTTTTAAAGTAAATAGACAAAACATTTTATGGTTTTTACTATATTTTACTTATGCATTAATCTTGTATGTTTTATATAGTTTTGTACAACCTTTGTTATTAACTGCCATTATTTGGCTTGGCATTAAAAAATAATAAGTTCATAAATAATGCACATTTCAAAACACTCTGTCTATGGCATTAATGTGGGTTCAGTTTTATCTGAAACAGATGAACGTGAATCTGGCAGTGTATTTTTTTTTTTTTTTTTTTTGTTATGTGTATCAAGGCAGTTTAGAAATTAAAAGTCTGGTTACTACAAGTTTTGAAAATAATGTATCACTTACACTAAACCATAAACTAAACCTAACTGATAGTGTTAACAAAAACACACTTAGGTCAAAACGCATTTGATGAAGCAGCCATCTCTTTTTTGTTTGCTTCTAGAAGTTTTTCAACTCTTTTTCGTGACTCGTGTTTCACTGGAAGACCCGCCAATGCAATGCCCATTGTGTACCAGGTGAGCTACCTAGCAAGTTTACTCTGTCAAAAAAAGCCATACATATGGAGTTAATGTGATGGAAACATCAAAATGTATTAGACAGAAAAAAAGGTGTTTACAGTTTAATTTACAAATGTATTAAAATAAGGTTTGAGGTGAAAACCTTTGTTGGTGTTCATTTCACCTGGAAACTGCAGTACATTCCATGTATAGGCATGTTTTTGAGGTTTTGCAGAAATGTAGATAGATACTTTCAAGAAGAAGCAAACAAGATATTAAAGAGATGTCACATGTGAATAGATTCCTCCTTCTGAAAACTTCTGGATTGCAGTTTGAAGTCTCCATTGAATCTCATTGCTGTCTAGCAGAAGTAACAGGAGCAATATTAAAGGCTTGTCTTTCTTTCTCATTGCAATTCATAGCTTCCTCCCTCTGAACACTTCAGTATTTTTAGGTTGAAATAAAGTAAAACTGTTGTCTGTTCTACGCTAGTTATATTTCAGAAACTCTTGCTTTCGAATCCAATATGTTTCAGTGTCAAGAGGCCAAGAATGGACTGATATGAAATCATTAGGTATTGACAGACTGGAGTCACAGGGAGAGAAACAGAATTATGGGAGTGCATCAAACACATTTGGAGAAAATTAATTTGGCAGTTTATTGATCTCAAAGACTTCATTGTTCTCTCTACTTCTTTGAGATAGTGCAATAGGTTAACTGCAAGGAAGCGATACTTTCCCTGACAAGAAGTTAGGCAAGTATACCATCCTCTGTTCTACAGCTTTGCATTATTCTTCAAAATTCACAGTACATGTACGCTTGTGACAAGTGAGGCACTTCACATCCAACTAAGGTTCTCGAAACAGTATCCTACTCACCAGCACAGTTGAGGGGGCTTCAATTATCTCTACGTGCCATTTGAAAGTTCACATGGGTCACCTTGAGTCATCTGTGGCCCAACAACGAGCTGAATGTGAGCTAACAAGCTGCCCAGACACGGATAATTCAAGCCAGTCGCCGAGTAAAACCATGATATCATGACAGCCGAATGCAGGAATCCAAAGAACTGGGTGTTAGCGGTTTCCTGACAGGAAATGAAAGATGCTAGTTAATTTTTGAACAAATTAGACTCGTGAATGACAATAAGACAAGCTTGGCCAGGACAGGTAACTATACCTTTGCATCTGCTGGATAATTAAGTTTGTAGTTAATGGTTTTATATGGTTTCTAACTTGTACATGTTAAGTCATTAGCTGGTTTGGTGAAAGATGTTATAATTTTTTTTATCTAGATGTAGATAAATTATTTTTCAGTGTTTTGTCTTGTTTTGTGGTTAAAGCAAGATCTTTATGCTCTGTCATCATTTACACAAATGAAGATATTTAGAAAAAAATGTTTTTGTCCATACGTTGCAAGTCAATGGTTTCCAAAGCGCGTTGAACACTAAATATTTAATGTATGTTCATAAAAGAATTATGTTCTGTTTTGAAACTATATGAAGGGATAAATAATGCAAGAAATATAGGAAAATAATAATATACTCTAGGTAATTCATTTTCACAGAATAAACTAATGTTCAAAACTTAGCTGGTAAGACTTTTGAGCGAAATCTATTCTGCTCAAACCAAGGCTGTATTTATTTAATCATAAATACAGTAAAATATAATAATAATATAATAATAACTATATTGTGAAATATTACTACAATTTAAAATAACAGTTTTGTAGTTTAATATATTGTAAAATGTAATTTATTCCTGTGATGCAAAACTGAATTTTCAGCATCATTCCCCCAGTCTTCAGAGTCATGTGATCCTTCAGAAATCAGACTATTATGCAGATTTGTTGCTCAATAAACATTTCTGATTATCAATGTCGAAAACAGTGCTTACGTTTTTTTTTTTTGAATGTTCAAAAGAACAGCATTTGTTTGAAATAGAATAATTTGAAACATACGTCTTCAATGTCTCTTTTGATAAATTTCACATCTCCATTCTGAATAAAAGTGGCAGTTTCTATAGTGTAAATCTTAAACCAATGTTTTCTCACTTCATTGATAGCATGTTTTAAGCATAGATCTTACTACATTTAGTGAGGCTTATGCATAAGCAACAATAAAAGCTATTTACCAATGGTGTAAGAAAACCAAATACAACACATCTTAATATGTCTTGGAATCAAATTTCTTTACTTTTTTTTCTCTAGATGTGTGGGTTTTATCACAGGCTATTAACACAGGAGATGAGAGGATGTGTATTCCCCAAAGCCCCACCACATAAAAGAGTGCATACAGGTCTGTGGAATCAACCAGACACAACTGGTCATAAGGGGCTCATTTAAAAGCAGTTAGCCAACAATTAGCTCCTACATTTTTTTTTATCCGTGGTTAAACACACAATGTTCCAGAATTAGCCTCCCAAAACTCTCCCAAACTCTTTATTTGTACTCCAGATAACCTTCACGGTAATGTCACCCTGTAGGTCTGTGTTTTTCATTGCTTATTTCAAGAACCGACAATAATCTGCATTTTAGCATTATGTACTATCATTTAGGAACATTGTGAGGGTTTTCAGTGGTCTCATAATGTTTCGTGGTGAACAAGGAGACTGTAACAGCCTGTGTAACTCTCACCTCCCTCTTATTGGAATATAAATTCATGCCGTGTGGCTGGCGGGCATCGGGTAAACAAATAAAATGCTGTTAAAAGTAACCGAGTGCTAGCACTGATGCGAAACGGAATATTACTCCCTCGCCCGAATTCCCAGCATGGCTCCATTGACATTGCCGTGTCCAAAACCACAGGTTTCAAATTGTTTTTTGGGGTTTCACCTATCAGGATGTTTCTTGGCTGTTTATATATGACTGTTCATACTGTGTGTGGCATTTCTGAATGGATTCCACTCCTAAAAAGTGAAATGGGATGATTTCATAGTCTGTATTATGCAAATTGAAATTTGCATTCATGCATTTTATTGAAATGCTTGGCACGGGTTAGTTTAAGGTGATGCTACCTGTAGATAGATGAAACGGACACAAATAAGGTTTCCTAAAGGGAAATAAATAAACAAAGAAAACAAATAAATATTAAAAGAATTTAGCAATTTAAATTTTATATATATATATATATATATATATATATATATATATATATGTGTGTGTGTGTGTGTGTGTGTGTGTGTGTGTGTGTGTGTGTGTGTGTGTGTGTGTGTGTGTGTGTGTGTGCGCGCGCGCGCATGTGGGTGTATTCCAGAATTTGTTTTATATATGATTTAAATTATATGTTATTACAAATACATACATACATGTAGATATATACCTGTATTTGTTTGTATTCATATATACATTATAAATATACACAGTTCACACACATATATTATGTACACAAAAACTTTTATTTAAGACAGCACTAATCACAATCATTACAAAACAGAACAAAATATAATTATAGTATTATTAACACATCAACAAACAGTCAAAAACTGGACACCAAACACAGTGACAGTTAATAAAAACTTTGTAAGCGTGAAACATGGAACTACAAAAATCATAGCTATAGATAGGTAGTCTGTAGATTATATATGATCGTACAACATTATATATGCATGAAAAATATATAAATGTATACAAAAAGTATTATGAATATTTTATTGAGAATAATAAAGGTGATAAATAAATAGTTGATATAGTTAATATATTGCTTTTATTATTTATCTCTATGGAATTTTAGTAAATATGTAAAATATGTAAAAATATGTAAAAATTATATATACATACATATCAGTTTGTATTAATGCTTTTATTTATAATAAAATAATATTTTTGTTTCAAACTAATTTCTAGTACATAGTCATCAATTTTGAGATGCAAAAGTTATATACATGTACATTTTAATGTTTTTAATTTTTTTTATTTAAAATAAATTGATTTTTTATTTCTTTCAAGACATGTGAGACTAAGGGGCTCTTCTTTTAAAGAAAGAAAATTGGATGCAATTTTTAAATTCAAATTGATTAAAATTAAAATGCAATTATGTGATTATGTGTATTTATTCTTATGGACCATCCAAATGTTTAAATGTGAGACTGGGACATTGTTCAGTCATAGTACGCTATGATATGATGATTTAATATTGAACATGATTGGTTTCTCTGTCAAGTAATGTAAAGTTCCTAAACAAATAATGAGTTGTTTTCTCTGCAGTCGCTCGTGATCTGTTATAACACGCTGAGAGGAGCTCCATCACCCAGTTATGACATGGACATGTGGAATGTTGGATGTCCCACTATGCTGTTGTACGGATTTTAGAAAGCGGGTAATGCCCCTTTGAAAAGAGCCTGCAATGTGGCAGTATCTGTGTAGAAGTAGATCACACAAGCTCGGCTGGAGAGGGGCATCAATCCCCCGACCTGCTCCCTGAGACAGCAGACATGCAGGCGGCGGGGGGTTATTCTTCAGAGCGCACATGGCAGAGGAAAAGAAAGAGCCCAAAACTAACTCGGGTCGCTTTGATTGCAGTGGCAGTTCTGAAGCCATAACTTGATTAATGAGAGTCGGTTGAATGAGCCTTTGAAAAGAAATGTCTTGAAATTCATCTTTTTGTGTTGTCAGATGTCGCTGGAGCATTTAGCTTCGTGACCCCCCAAAGCGGAAGAATAAAGTGAGAGGAATTAAGACTTTCAGAAGTGTCTGATGTTGTTTAAGTGATGAGGAACACAGGAACATCTCTGAGGAAAAGTGCACGATGTGATTTTGGAGAAGATGATTGCCAAAATAACTGTCCACCTTTCTCTCGCTCATAGACTTTTTGTTCTCTTTCACTATACTTTTTTTTCTTGGGCATTTAGAGTTTTTTTTTATTCTTTTCATTTCTCCTCATGGTGCATGATGGGAAATCTGTCAAGAGCAGTCACCTCTGCAAACAGACTTCTTGCATTTCATTCTCAGTTTAAATGGCAAATCCAACACTGTAAGACAAAGCAGAAGCATCCATAACACCCCGTCTCCTGTAAACAACAGGCAACAGAGCGTATGCATAAATGGCTGTTTGATATTTTAATGGGGTCATATACTGCCAAATACTGTGCAAGATTATTATTATTATTATTTTTATCTGCTCATTTAAAGCAAGGTCAGCACAACGTTGCCCATATTCATCTGAAATTCACAAAGCAGCTATAGACTTAACCTTGGAATTGCTAGATGCTTTTGCAGCAATCTAACATGTATCTCACAGGAGTCTTAGTGAATATCAGACCTCCATCTAATTGAAAGAGAAATGTCAGTGAAAGACCCCATAAAGACCCATTCATTTCATCTGAAGCAAATTCATTAAAAGAAAAGCCATTTCTATGATTGAATCAGGCTTTTTGTGTAATCTGGTTCCGTTTGCTACCCGCCTGCTTGATGGAAAAAAGCAGCCCGTCTTCAACACATCCCTTGCTGTGAGGCATCTTAGTCCACATTAACTGCTAATTATGCCGTATTTGATCATTTGTGTCAATTAATATTTAAACAAATCACTTTCCTTATCCAGCTGCATTTACAGCATCTACAATTTCACTGAATTTAAAGGAATCGTTTGCACAAATTTTAAATTGACTGACCCTCAGGCCATCCAAGATGTAGATGAGTTTGTTTTGTCTTCAGAACAGATGACTTGCTCACCAATGGATCCTCTGCAGTGAATGGGTGCCGTCAGAATGAGAGTCCAAACAGCTGATAAAAACACCACAATAATCCACAAGTAATCCACACTACTCCAGTCCATCAATGAACATCTTGTGAAGCCAAAACAAATCCATCAATAAGGCATTTTAACCTTAAACTGTCACTTTCAGCCAATATATCAGTCTATATAATCCATAATAAATCTCCAGTGAAAAAGTCCTTCCTCTGTTGTCGTCTCACATTAAAATCCACCCAATTTGTTTAGAACTATTTCGGACCATTTTTGCTTGATCTGTGCATATTTCACTCCTGGTTCAGATGAGAAGACCTTTTTTTACCGGAGAAAGCAATATTATGGACAGAGGGCATGCATTTTAGCTGGATGCAACTGATGGATTTGTTTCTTACAATGGCTTTTTACTTCACGATATGGTGACTGATGGACCGGAGGGGTGTGGATTACTTGTGGATTTTTGTGATGTGTTTATCAGCTGTTTGGACTCTCATTCTGACGGCACCCATTCACTTCAGAGGATCCATTGGTGAGCAAGTTATGTAATGCTAAATTTCTCCAAAATTGTTTCCATGAATAAACTAACTGTTTATAGGCTTGAGTGTGATTGCATTTTCAGCAAATGTTCCATTTTAGGTGAATTATTCCTTTAATAGTATATTATGCTTGCTACAGTGTGTATCACTATTACTTAAAATTGAATTGAGCCAGTAAGAAACCACCAAAGACACCCTAACAACCTCATATCAATGCAACAACACTGAAAGTGCCTTAGCAACAACCGAGAATCATGTTATTGATTTTGCATTGATGAGACGCACCACTCTTCATAAAATATAATATTCCCATAACCCCTCCATCCAAGCTGCCATTTGATTAGCCGGTAATGTGTTTGGTATGTGCTCATTAATCATTTTCATGGGTCTGATGTGTTTTAATGTGCAGGTGGTTTGTAATCAGACCATTTAATCAAGTCTCTCTCGCTCTCTCTGTGTGTTTTTGAAGCTCTAATGCTGGTGCCTGCATTGATTCAGCCTCCGGTCTGGTTACCAATTCATTTTGCCGATGGCAAGTCTCCTGGGGTTTGAAACCGCATCTACTCTGGTCATCAGTCTCCCCCCTCGAGCCCTGCGGTCTATGCTAATGTTGGCCCACTGAAGCGGGGGTCTCTGGAGAACTGCATAAGCTGACATCTGTACATTAACTGATTTGAATTTCCTGTCCTGTCTTTTTGACGACTGATGAGGTGTCGGCTGTGTCTCATTACGTCGCTTCATTTTTTATGTTGGAAATCAGTACAAATTAGACATTGATACGTGATAACACTGTTAAGGCCATGGAATATACTGCTAGTATCATTTGCTTTGTTCATTGTGTAGCTTGACTGTAGCTGGTAAAAAATAAAGTGCCATTTGAAAAGAGATTGTTAACCATTGTTGATTACTTTTTAAATTAATGGGAAGAATTTCTTGTATTAGAAGTGTTATTTATGGTTTAGATCTTATTGTAGTTTTTATTGATATGAATTTATAGATATTTATTTGTTGATATTTTTGTTTTCGTTTTAATGTGTAGTTTTAAATATATCTGAATAGTTTTTAATTATTTTTATATATTTTTTATTCCACTTGTACTTGGTATTTTAGTATATCAAGTTATATTTAATGATATATATATATATATATATATATATATATATATATATATATATATATATATATATATGAACTATATATATTTCAGGTTTTTTTACAATCAAGACTTTTTAATAGGTTTAGTTTGAGTTATAACAATAAAAAAATATTGTATTTAGAAAATACATTTAAATAGCATATGGGAAAAAAGGCAATTAAAATATACGGTACATAAAATGTCTTTGTTGAATTGATACTTATATATGTAGTTAAAATATACAAAAATTGTTATATGTAAAAAAAAAAAAAAACCTTTACTTAAAAACGTACATTTGTAAATAATAATAATAATAATAATAATAATAATAATAAATAAATACATATTTTTTTTAAATAAAATTGTTAACTTGATAGACTGAAGTAGAACTTGTTATTGAAAAAAAATTTAATTAAACATTTTAGTCATGAAGGCAAAAAATAAAAAAATAAAAAGGTTTTCTTATTTTGTTGAATATTATGATTTTTGTCCAATTGTTTAATTAGATTATTTTTTTTATTTTTTTGGTAACAAAACATAATTTTATCAACAAAAAAGAGAAAAACAGTTTACATAAATAAAAATACAACAAAACAGATTTTTCTCAGACTGCAGAAGAAACATTTTCAATGATTGAATACAGTGAGCAGCCCATGCTTTTTTATGGCACATTTTCTCAGTACACTGAATGGATTTTGAAAATGTGACCCCTAAAAAAGACTCCCTGTGTATTTACTACTAAACTAGGGAGTGAACTGAGACCCAGCTCTTGTTGAAAACCCTCTCTAGAAAGGTTCATCACTAGCAGGACTTTTTCCAGCAGGTTTGTGTTTAACCTTCCAGCAGCAGTGCGTTTACTGATAACACTGCCATTTTCAGCACTGCTGACCTCGCGAAGTTTCCCCGGCCCAGACATCATTCTCTCTCTCTTTCTTTGCTGTTCTTTGGCTTTGCTTCTTTTTAACCTTTAAACGGATGCTGAGGCTGCTGCTGTTGATTTGTGCTGTAAATGGAGCGTTTCAGACGCCACTGTTTGCGGTGCAATGACAAATGCATCCTCTGTTCTCACCTCCAGAATTCAGCAGATTTTCCTTTCACACAGGAGTCTGTAAATGCATTCGACAAAATCATCAATCATTTTTACTTGTTGAGAGAGTCGGAACAAAACATGCAAGCATTATTGCCGGTTTAATGTGTTTTATTACTCAGTTTGATTGTAAGCTAGTGTTTCTGTTAAAAATGAGTGGCTTTGTGAGTTTCTAGACTGTTATTGTTGTTGTTAATGTGCCATCGTGATTTTTTCTCCAGAATGTTGTTCACATTAGTAGCGTGAATTATTTTTCTTAGCTTACACCGTGACTGGGTATTAGATTTATTAAAACCCAGTAATTTTTTTTTTCAAACCAAACAGCTGGAAAATGTAATTATGAACTTTTTTAACTTTCTAATGTCAGACATAGGAATACATCAGCACAAGACCACCCATATTTACAAGAGATGTGGTCTACCACTAAAATTCACATTAACTGACCACTTTAAATTAGGGAGTTTATTTATTTATTCATTCATTTATTTTACACATATTTTTATTCATTTTCCAGGATGGATTTATTTACAGTATTTATTTACTTATTTATTTATTTATTTATAAGTAAATATTCTATTAAAACTAAAACCAACCAACCAGAAAACAAACAAAAAAATCAATATAAATTGTAATACAGTGAAATGTTACCACAATTAAAAAATACATGTTTTAGTATATTTTAAAAAGTTATTTATTTAATTTTATTTAAACGTGTACCTAAATGTGCTTTGCATAAACTAAAATATTTACTTGAAATACCCTTAAAATTACAGTAATTTAACAACATAATCACATTTTCAGAGTTCACTGTTTTCACTAAATGTCTACATGACATTCGTTTTTTTTATTTAATTTAATTTAATCTAATCTAATCTAATTTAATTTAATTTAATTTAATTTACAATATTAACATATTTACACACTATTAAACACTATTAACTTTTTTATTTTATTTTTTATTTAGCCTAGTATAAAATAAAAAGTATAACATTTTTCTAAATTGTGTGTTTCCATGATTTGACCTCTTTAAAGTCCAGCAGAAAGTCAGCTGAGTTTGAGGAAACTTCCAGGTCATGAAGAACATTATGCAGGGAGTGTGGATGTACTACAGATCGTTCCCATCATCTGTAATGCTGTATTACAGCTGGCACTCTTCTCAAACAGTATATGATGGATTTATTTACAGTGGTGTCTGGCTGTGATAAGACTGCAGTCAGTCTCAGTTATCCTGGCATTCATTCTCCATGTGTGTCGATGATCTCAGCTCCTTCTAACTTTCCTTCATCTGCGGATCCTCACAGATCCTTTGAATGTCTCTCTGTCTGTGGTTTATGTCTCTGAAGAAGCAATCAGAGAAGTTCATTTGGTTTTTTGTTTTCTTGCCAAATGTTTTGGTTGTTTTCTTTTCTTAAACGAAAGACTGTCTGTGTTTATCTTTCTGTCAGATTAAAGCGTATTACACCCCTGACAGTCAGAGCGGGGAATGTTTTTCATGAAACAGACGTCTTTAAGACCTTTTCACTCTTCTGGAAATAGACATGTTTATCTGACTGCTTTAACTAAGTCTAGATGAATGCAGCCTTTATGCAAGATTAATGGATGAAGTTTATTGATCCCACAGGAGAAATTCATAGACAGTCTAACTACACTGATTCCTGCTTCGAAAGTCTGGAACAACAGCAGATCTGAGAACAGCCTCACAAAGTTACCACATGTTTTTAATATATGTAGGAAATATAAAAATAAACAAATTAATGTGTATGTGTGTGTGTGTTTACTATATATATATATATATATACTAGTGATGTCAAACGATTAATTGCGATTAAGTTTTTGTTTACATAATATATGAGTGTATATATTATGTATATATAAATAAAAACACATGCATGTATATATAAGTAAAAATGTTATGTTTATATATTAAATATATTTATATATAATATAAAATATTATAAAATAATTATACATGTAAATATTTTCAAAATATATACTGTGTGTTTGTATTTATATGTACATAATAAATGAACACAGAACACATTATGTAAACAAAAACTTTTATTTTGAATGCGATTAATCGCAATTAATCATTAGTTCAAAATACAGTTAAAACAGTAATACTATTAAATGGCATTGCAATTTAACATATTTATTCAAAAGTGTGCACAAATGTGTAATCTTTTTAGTACTGAAGTGTTGTTTTTTTTTCTTTTTTCTTTAATTATGATGTAATCAGTTAGTAGCTTTTCATCACCAAACTCCTTGCAGTTCTGTAGCAAAACCCAATGTAGGAAGTCCAGATCGAATATTTAATCTTTAATGCACTTTATGTTGTTGGTAAAGTATGGATATTTTATTTAACTTTTTATTTTGATATTAATATACATTTCCACCTAATTAAATTACTGATAAGTTCCTTTTCAGTCTATTAAGTGACCAAAAATGTGTTTTCCTTTTCTCTCTCTCTCTCTCTCTCTCTCTCTCTCTCTCTCTCTATATATATATATATAAAGCTATTTACATAAAAAAATCACATGAAGTACATACATTTATGCACCCTTTCAAATTGTCATGTTTCACTGGAACATGGAGCGAGGAGTAAACTTCAAGAAAACTAACTTTAAAGAATAAGCCAACAGGATACCAATTGGAACATGAAATGGCATTAGACAACGGATGACAGAAACATGGAGACACAGGGCTTAAGTAATCAGGAGGCAAACAAGATTTTTTAATAACACACAGCTGAGGCATATAGAACTAAATCAACATAATCAGGACAGGAAGAGAAAACTAACCAAAAAAAGAGCATAAAAATAACGTGGAGCACACACAAAACAAGAAACGGAGTCTGACACAAATCTAAATGTGATAAACAAATTAGCAATAAAGTAACCTAAAAGTAATCAAAAAGTCAGAAGACATTACCTAAAATAGATTATAGCAATTTCCGTCATGTAATTTGTCATCTGTAACGGATTACAAGTAATCTACCCAGAACTGCTTGTCGATTATATGGTTTTGGATGAATGGATGAATGAAGGGATGGACAGATTGATGGAATGGATGATGGATGATGAGGGAGGGACTGAAAGATTGATGAATGGATAGATGAATGAATGCATAAAGCTCATTACGTCTGTGCAGTAAGCACACAGGTGCCAGTAAAAGCAGCGTGCGTCTGGTTTCGGGGCTGGAGGGAGGTGATTGCTAAATGCAGTTCACCATCTGCTTCCTCCTTATTCTCCTGGCAAACTGCTGCGGCTGTGTGAAACTTCAGAATATCAGAAGCATTTAGCACCTTGTACTTCCTGTTTATTTTCTGCATTTACGGTGTGAAATACTCATTGTAAATGCACTATTGTGTGCAGCCAATATTTATGAAGTGTTGCCAAGTCGCTTCCACCTACCGTCATCATAATAAAAGCAGATTTTCCTCTGATTGGGCCATGGGCACAACAGCTGTAAAAATCAATGGTACTTGTTATAGGCACGAAATATATCTTTTTTCTCCCTTTAGAGGTGGAAACCTAATATGAACATCAGCCTAAGCCATAAATGACAGTGGGGACACGCATTTGGTCCCCTCGCATGTTTTAAAGACCTCCTGTGGGGACTAGTCACCTTCAGAGTGGAACACACTGGCTAAATTCAGCCTCATTAAACAGGATTAAACACACAGAAATGTCAGCGTCTGAGGAGCGTTTTTGTCCATAATGCTTTTCCGCCGCATTAGATGACGCTGGTTACAGAGGTAAGGCCGAATGTCGGAATTAAAGGAATATCACACCTAAAAATTAACATTTGCTGAAAAGAAACTTAATTTCAGGCCATCCATGATGTAGATGAGTTAGTTTATTTTCGTCAGAAATGTAGCATTGCATCAATTGCTAACCAGTGGATCCTCTGCAGTGAATGGGTGCCGTCACAATAAGAGTCCAAACAGCTGATAAAAGCATAACAATAATCCACAAGTAATCCACACCACTCCAGTCCAACAATTAACATCTTATCAAGTGAAAATCTGCATGCTTGCATCAATCATCAATCATTTGTTACTTCTGGCCAAAATATCCTAAATAAGTCTGTAATCCATAATAATGCTTCCTCCAGTGAAAAAAGTCAATTCCCTGTTGTCATCTCATATCAAAATTCATATTTGCTTAGAACTGTTTTTTCATGTT
Organism: Carassius auratus; assembly: GCF_003368295.1. Classification (NCBI taxonomy): domain Eukaryota; kingdom Metazoa; phylum Chordata; class Actinopteri; order Cypriniformes; family Cyprinidae; genus Carassius; species Carassius auratus. The sequence goes on from NC_039269.1 coordinate 31,413,115, forward strand.
TGATCTGTGCATATTTCTCACCTGATTCAGACAAGACGACCTTTTCACTGGGGAAACCAATATTAGGGATAAAGAAAACGGTTTGAAGTTGAAAACATCTTAATGATGGATTTGTTTCATTCTGTTTAGTTCAATTTTGTTAATAAATTTATGTTATTCGCACTTTCTTGTGTGTCCCCGTTTTCCTTTTCGAACCATCGGGCATAACACCTAACAGATAAACAGCTTTTTGCTTCATGAGATGTTAACTGATGGTCTGGAGTGGTTTATTGTGATGCTTTTATCAGCTGTTTGGACTCTTGTTCTGACGGCACCCATTCACAGCACACATTGGTGAGCAAGTGATGCAATGCTAAATGTTTCAAAATCTGTTCTGATGAAGAAACTAAGTCATCTACAGTACATCATGTTTGGCCTGCGGATGAGTAAATGTTCAGACAATTGAAAATGTTTTGGTGAACTATTTCATTAAAGGTATCTCAGTCGTTCTTGTCATTTTCATCCCTTCTGCAACATGGGTGTTTCTCCATAGTTTTTGCTTTGATTAGCTTTTTCTGTGTGAGGGATTATGGATGGATTAAGTTTAGCACTTCAAACGGTGGCGTACGGCTCAGAGAGCATATGTGTGCTGCTGCTGCTGAGGAGAGAGAGAGAGAGCGGGAGAAACCTGGCGAGGTGTCAGACTGTAAATGCCAGCTTGTTCATAATATCAGTTTGGGGGAAGGCTGTTTTAGTTGGAGCATGCACAGGCAGCTTCTCTTTGATGATATTTTTGTCACATTCATAAACAGGCTTCAGTTTCCCAGGCCTCTGTGTTCATTAAAAAGCTGTTTCATTTAGGTCTCTGAAAGTTTTCATTCATCCTGGCTGTCGTAGAAATGTCACACGCAGTTGTTGTCGCTGCCTTCATTGCAACCACTTTTTAAATCAGCGTATCATGGAAAAACAGAGTTTGGAGATTGAGTTTGTATTAAGTGTGTGCTGATAGTATACAATCAGAAGCCAAAACTCTCAACCCTGATCAGAGCTTTTGAAAACTTTGAAGTTGCAAAACCAATAATTCAAAACATTGTCTTTTGTGTCATGTTTTTTTAATTTTTTTATTACACTTTTTCTCTTTATTTCTTTTTTTTCTATTTTTGTTTTGCATAATAATAATAATAATAATAAAAACTTTTCATCTTCATTTTGTGTTCTTTTAAATTTCTTTGATCAAAAGAGACATAATGTTGCTGAAAATTCAGCTTTGCATCACAGGTATAAATTACATTTAGCAAAATTTTCTAATAGAATTTTAAATTGTAATAATATTTCACAATATCACTATGTTTGATCAAATAAATGCAGTCTTTTGCAGTCAAAAAAACATTGAAAAATCTTTCCAACCCCAAACTTTTTTAAACAACAGTGTGCTTCTTTATTGTAAGTATCTCAACTTTTTCTGTTTGAGAATAATACTGCAGTGAATAAATTTGGCATTATTTAGTGATTTCCCTTGAGTAAATGCCTTATTATTCAACCAAATCAAAAAACAATTATTCTTGAATTCAACACAAGGCTTCAGAAGACTTAGAATATAGCACACAAGTCATATGAACTACTTGTATGCTGGGTTTTTTTTGGTATTTTTCTTGTCGTTTTTGGAGCTCGACAGCTCAATAGGGACACTGTTCATGAAAAAGATCTTGTGAAATTCCCCTTTCTTTTGTTCTACAGAAAATAGCAGGTTTAAAAACAACATGACGGTGATTAAGTAATCTTAAATTCTCTTATGGTTGCTACAAGCTATGTGTAGTGAACGTCAGGGGAAAATTATAAAACGATAGAGAAATGTAGATTATGACTCTTTTAAATTTAATCATGAATATTCAAATGCGTTTGAAGTTAATTCCCTTTTCTAGGACTAAAACAGGTTTAAAGAAAGTCCATGTTCTTCAATCCCGCTGGGTGCATTCTAGCAAACACACACAGGAGCGCTGCATCCATGAACCAAAGCTGCTGTTTAATGGATGTTTTCAAATTAGAAGTTGTAGGAACTCAGAGCTGGGAAACAAGTCGAGGTTATGAGTCTCCAGTGGGACTGTGGAAAGCGGGAGAGAGTCCATTATCGGGTGGTGAGTGAAAAAACATTTATATTCTCTCACATCGACTTTGAATGAGTCTCACTGTGAAGTTTAGCTGAGCGACTCGCTTCATTTCCAGCCCCTTACGGTGAGACATTTGTGCTCGGAGACTGCCAGATGGAAATGCGTCTGCGGATGTCAGAGAGCTTGTGATGGTGAAAAGGAGCAGTTTAGCAGTTAGCTGATAGGTCTGGAGAGGACTGGTCCCTGGTCCTTAAGGAAAGCAGCAGAGCATCGCACCGTTGCCTGGAGACGGAGCAGATTCCGCAGACGGATGGAGCTCAGATCAGCTGCTCATGCTTGGCTTCTCTGGAGATTTTGAGGTTATAAAAGTGTGAGACAGAGATGCAAACACAAAGGATGCTCTGCTTTATGGGTAAAGTGTCACCATGTAACTCTCTGCAGGGTTGGAGTCCAATGCATTTCAATCCCAGCCTATCATGATGCTCAAGCATTGAATCAAGAGAGGTAATGATTTCTGGTTTTGCTTATATCTTGTTTTGATTTGAACAAGATTGTGTGATTTTGTGTGATGGAACTTAAGTGCCACATTAAAAATAATAAGGTCATACGATTTTGAGAATAATCTAATAGCAGGACTTTTACGAGAAAAAAGTAATTATTTTGTTAAAATTATGAGAATGATGTCATAGTATTACAAGATTTAATTAGTAGGGAAAGTAACATCAAATTTGTGTGGAGCAAAGTCAGCCTTTTAATCAAAAACATTTATATTTTATTTTTGTAATGCTATGACTTTATTCTCAATGTTGTGGATTTTGATTTATTTTGATTTTAATGTCACATTAATACACTGTCATAATTTTTCTGGATGACGTTCACATAAAAAACTTGCAAAACTTGCCTCTGTTGAATTTTTATTCAACAAGGACACATTTAATTGATCAAAAGTGATATTTAATTCATTTATGATGCTACAACAAATGCTGTTTTTCAAAAAATGCCTTTCTTTTTTTTATTCGTCACAAATGTAACATTGTTCCTACGAAAATATGAAGCAAATGTTTCTTGAGCTGCAAATCATATTAGATATTAGAATAATTTTTGAAGCATCTGAAGACTGTAATAATGATGCTGAAAATTCAGCTTTGCATCCAGGAATAAATTACATTTTAAAAGATATTCAAATAGAAGACAGTTATTTTCAATTGAAATAATATTTCACAAAACGACAGTTTTTGTTACTATATTTTTTGATCAAATAAATGCAGCCTGTAATGTGAGAATAAAAGACACTTTTTTTTTTTAAACTTTAATAAATGCACCAACCCCACAGTAGTTTATTTTAAGTTAAAATTAACAAAGTTAACACAGCACATCTGTTTTCTCCAGCAACTCAGTTTGAAGCTGATCTAGTCAGATAAACGGAGCCACGTATGCACGCTAGTTTGTGAGCTATTAGTATTTTAGAGCATCATGTTGATTTCCAGCCATCCGGAACGCCAGACAACTGAGAGCTCGATGGTTAATTAAGTGATTTTAAGCCACAAGATGCCAATCAGTGAGTCAGACGGTAACGATTCGTTCGTCAGAGGGAGCATCAGCAGGAGATATTCTCAGGCTTTGAGTTGTACGGATGATTTTAAAGGATGGGGTTTGGATGAGTGTAGGAGCACAGACTCGTCTTTTACGTCTGTTATTCGACATTAAGGATGCTGTGATATCTCTTTCCCATAATGATGATTGTTATGAAGAATTTGACTGTTGGGATGGACATTTGATGGTAATAATCAAACCCATCTTTGTGTCATACCAAACCTGTGTCCTTTTTTCTTCTTCTATTCTTTTGTGGAACACAATGTTGGTAACCAAACAGTTTCAGAGCCCATTTACTTTCAAGTTGAAACATGTGAACCATTCCTTTAAGTATTCTATGTTTATAGAAATTGGCACCTGTATTTGCATATATATTTTTTTCTGCATTTAAAATGTACGTGTCCAGATTTTTATTTTATTTCCAAATATAGTTTATAGATAAATTAACCGCACTTAACGTAAAATAGTGAAACATTTCCTATTGCAAGTAGACATGAAATTTTGTTTTAAATAAAGTTGTATAAATGTTTCAAGAATAATCTTATAATAAGCCTTTTACAATAATGAAGTCAGAACATTATTGGATTAGCATGGACATTTTGAGAATGAGATTAATTGCATTTTGTAAGGACAGTGAAGAGAAAGTTATGTGACATATAACGCCGAGTACTGAATCAGCCTGTTAAACGTTATTTTAGCTTGCATAAAATAGCATATAGACAACCTTGAAGCAAATAGACATGGAATTTTGATTTAATGTAGTTTTTAAATTACAATACTTTTTTTTGGATCATTTTATCTGGTCAGCTATGTGTCATGGACTATCAGTAAATGTGATGACAGTGTAATATAATTGAGCTGTAATTAGAGAGCTGTTTGAATGTTCTCACCTGTCAGATCTGCTCTCTCTAAGGTGGGCCGCTTCTCACCAGCAATCGAAATTAGTTTGAGAACGCTGCGTATGATTATAGGTTCCATAGCTTACATTAATACTCATGCATCTCTCGCTCTCGGCTCGTCTCTGACTGTCTCGCTGCTCTCCTGCTGTGATTGTGCATTCATAAACACAGCTCTGCGTTCATTCATAATAACACACTGATCCAAACAGATCAGGAGAAAACGGGCAGAGTGCGAGGAAAACAGCTGTCAACAAACAAACAAAGTATATGTTTAAAGGTTTAAACTTTGCAATCCGTCACAGTTTGATGGGATATTGTGAACAGAGGCTTTGATTACTGTCAGTTGTCGGTTGCACAATTAACATTTTTTTGTTACATTTTTTTATGATATATGTTTAATCTTTTAATCATACTAATTTGAAGTTACACTGTCTTTATTGAGCAAGTGCCACAGCTTGATGCATCAGAACAACAATTAGCAAAGCTACATGGCAGGGTAACGTATAGAGATGCATTTCCACTATGGAATATATATATATATTTTTTTGTTTTTTAAAACAATCTCACAATTCAGAATTTTATTCTAGTATCTCTCTTAAACTAAGCATTTTGAGAGAGAATTCAGATTAAGTATTACATTTAGAGTTCTCACTTTTTTCTTCATAATTACTAGTTTATATCTTGCAAATCTGACTCACAATTCTGTTTTTTTTTCAAAAAGAATAGAAATACATGTTTTTAATCTTAAATTATATCTCATAATTCTGATATTTCTTCTCAAAATTGCATGTTTATGTAATTTGATTCTTAGTTTATGTCTTAGTTTTTTTCCGAGATTAAAGAATTTTTAGAAAAAAATATAAATTCTGATTTCTGACTTATCTTATCAGAATTCTGAGTTTATTCTATTCAATTCTATTCTATTTTTTGTTTCTGCAAAGGAATAAAAAATGTTAAAGTTTTAATAATTTAAAAAGCATAATTCTGATGTATTTTTCCCCCGCAATTGTGAATAAATATATCAGAATTCTGATTTTCCTTTGCAAAATTTTATATCTCATACTTCTACTTTAAAGAATTGTGATAAAAAAAGTCAGAATTGCAAAATATAGACTAAAAATGATAGATATATAATATCTTGTAAATATATTAGTTTATATCTTGCAATTCTGACATTTTTCTCAAAATTCTGACTTTCCATTTTACAGTTCTGTCTGTTTGTTTGTTTGTTTATTTGTTTCTGCCACAGAATAAAAAAAGAAAGAAAGCTGTGATTTGTGCAGCTGTAACAGCGTTGTATACCAGCGATGTGGATTAAGAGAGATCAGAAATATGAAGCCCTGCCATGGATACCTTTAAATGGATAACATTTGCCAAACGGGTACGTGTTACAGCTCAGAGCTATGAATTTGAGGATAGATAGATATGCAAATAGAGTAATTAAGAGTGCAAATGTTATGCTAATAAAAAGTTAAGTGTTCTCATTGGCCCTTTGGAGGCCCCAGGGGTCCCGCCATCATTGTATCAGAGAGCTTGAAACACACAGCTGGACCGGAACGCAAGGCACAGGAAGAGCTCTGAAGCTCTGGGCTACCTTTATTAAAAACAGCACGCATGTGGAATCATTGGGACCTTTCAAATGTGAAGTGTCTGCACCATTCCATTTTTACGGCTGAAGAAGAAAGTGATAAAACAAGTTCTATGTGGTTCTGAATGTTTTTAGCATGTTGCTATGTGTTTGTCAGGGTATCCAGAGTGTTGCCACAGAGATGCATACGTGTTTTTTTTTTTTTTTTTTTTTTTTGTGCTTGGTCATATGAAAGTAATAGCTTCTCTCCCCCAGAAGCTTCACGATTTAAGGTTTTTTTGACCGCACCACGTCACAGTTGTTTGTTATTTGTCAAGTCAACTATCAAATCGCTAGTTATTTTTGTACACTAAATCTTTTTCGTATTGTTTTTTTTTTTTTCATAAAAATGACATCAGCTTTAATTACGTATAAGATTGAAGCATCTCCTAGAGTTTGTTAAACTGTGTTAAATTTAGTGTGAGATTATATAAAAAAAAGGATCACAACTTCCTGCCTGTTGTTAATTCATAATTCATTCAACACCTTCATTTAGTATTTACATTTTTTTTAAGTTTGCAAGTTTGAGTATCAGGTGATATCGCTCTTATTATCACTTTAATTCGCTGTCAAGTGTGTCACATCTGTCAGAATGTCTCACCTTTGGAATCAAACTTCAATATCTTAAAACTTCCTTTGGTTTAATTAGTCTGTCGTAACCTTTCTTTCTCTTTCTCTCCTTCCATCTTCCTTGCTTTCTCTTTCTCCATCTCTGCTTTCACTGTCTCAGTTTTGTGTTTTGATGGAAAATCACAGCGTTGTTTTCCCTGTGACACGAGCGGGATATTGCGAGGCCTTTACAATGCTGTGAAAATGTGTTTCTCTCGCTTTGGAATGACATTATTGTGGCATTACCGTGCTGTTGAGGAGACTGATCTTATGGCACACTGTCAGTTCTTTCTGACGGCTGATTCTGATGATTTGCTGTCAACGTGAAAGACAAAGTGCAAGCGTGTCTTATCATTTGATGGCGTCTGGGTTGGGAACAGGCCAAAATGATATAAAGGAACATTATGTAAGGGAAGGTCTCAGTTTGTTGGATGCATATTGCACACTGTAATTGCAAATGCATTTTTAAAATGACAAGCTCCAGTGTGATTGGCTGTGAAAAAAAAAAGTTAATATTTATTTTTAATTTAGCAGTGATGCATGCAATTGGTTAAAAGTGACAGTTGAATTAAAAGTTTAATGCTGAAGATACAGTTTATTAAGCATCACTTATATTTTCAACATTTAAATCAGCATATTCGAATGATTTCTGATGGATCTTGTGACACTGAACCCTGGAGTAATGATGCTGATGATGAAAATTCAGCATTGCATCACAGAAATAAATTACACTTTAAAATCAATTAAAATACAAAATAGCTATTTTGCATTTAAATATTATTTTACAATATTACTGTTTTATTGTATTTTTGGTCAAATAAATAAAGCCCAATCAAATCTTATTAAACTCAAAAATGACAAAATGTTATGCATGTGCAAAAGATATCTTCGGAGTGTTGTGCATGTGCTAAGGTGTTTTTAGTTAGTGCAGTTGCTATAGGATGCTCTTTTTAGCATGTTCTTAGACTGTTCTTTGTTTTTTTGTTTTTTTGCTTTTGCAGCATGCATGGTTGAGCATTCCAGAGGAAAAAATAGTTTTTGCCAAAGCTTGCGAGGATTATGCTAAGTTTTGTCTGAGACGCTTTTGTTTGAATAGCAAATAAACATTATATCCTTGTGCATACCAGTACATCCCTCTTTGCTTTTAGAGCTATATTTGATTTCAGATTTAATATCCATAAAGTAAACATCATCCAAAAACTAAATCTGATTTATGAGTGAATGGGTGATAACCTGAATAGTGCGGTGATATTGGATTTACTAGTGTTAAAGAAATAGTTCACACAAAAACCTATATGCAAATGTAATTTAGTGTATGTACAGTTCCAGATATGAAATTATGATAATATTGAAGGAATGATGTTGTCATATGATGTAAAAACATAAATGAAACCTAATAGAAATTGGAACAGTTTCATATATCAACATATATGTGTAATACAAATATATATGTTTATGTACTTTAGGCTATGTGTAAATACATTTTTGGATATATATATATATATATGACATGGACATGCATATCCATCCTACATGTTGATTTTATAAAATTAAGAAATAGTGTTTAAAAATGTAATGCAAAAACATATGTCAACATAGAGTCGGAACGCCCCGGGAGAGAAGAAGAGCTGGAGAGAGGTGAAGGGATGGGTTTGCGCAGCCATCTTGAGCTGTTCGTCTGCCCCTTTAATTACACAGAAGGAGAAAGAGAGGAGAAAATCACCTGATCGCCCTTCTGTCTGCCAACCAATCTAATGGAGATGTACCCTGCTCATTAGCATATAAATTGGCCAGAAAATTGAAAAGTGCATTACGACATTTAGCTTCCACCCCAATAAAAAAAAAAAATCCAGTATTGCCTTAAGTCTCTTTACAGAAAAATAGGCAGAAAGACAAGCTCTTAAGGAAAGAGCATATTATCCAATAAGGATGTCTGTGGTAAAATAAAGATGTGATTCATTCATCAGCTGGTAATGCTGTGTGTGTGGGTATGTTCTGAATGGTACATATACTCATACTATTTAAGCAGCATAATTATAGTACTGCATATATGCATATATTTGTATGCACGGACTGAAATGATGACCTATTACAATTGTCAAAATGTGCAGTTAACAAGTAGATTATACTGCCTGGAATTTTATATCTTTATTATTCATCATTTATTTGTTTAATGCATTTATTTCTTTATTATTTATGTATTAATTGTTAGTATTTATTAGTTATTTATTATTTTGTCATTACTTATTTATTCTTGTGCATCATTTGCTTCTCAAAATGTTCTTCTGAGTTGATAATTGGATGCCAATCACTGAAAATGGAATGTAGCACACTGCTATCTAACATTTTTATTGTTGCATAATACACTGTTTCACATGCTATTTTTTAATTGCATGATCCAGGGTTGTGCACCAATCAGAATTTAAATTCCTGTATTTGAGTTCAGTCTGAATAGAGTATTAGAATAGAGGATATGCAGCACTGCATTTTGAATTTAGATCGATGGATGATAGATAGACGGTAGACTGCACACTATGCAGTGCACTAGCATCGCAAAGGTAGCTGATGTCTCCGCAGAGGCACTTTATCTAAAGCTCCATGTTTTCAGACAAACTAACAGAAACACTATTACAGCAGCTCAGCGCTCAGAAAGGGTTCTGGGTTTGTGTTTGCCACAAATCAATATGACGAATTAGGAGTATGATGAATGGGCCCAGAACACCAAGTCAAGAAACCAAATAGTGCATGTGTGTGAGTGTGGATTCTCTCTCTCTCTCTCTGTGTGTGTGTGTGTGTGTTTGATTGAGGTGAAGGTGACCTAGATTATTGCGCAGTTTAGTCCCTCTTGTTTTATTCAATGGGTTCATCCTCTCATCTGACTATATATGGAGAAAGAGCTAGATTGAGTGAGTGAATATTTATATTGGTGTGTGTTTGCGATGACAGTTTTCAGATGAGAGGGAGGGCAGGATGGGAGAGCACAGTTAGCAGTAAGAAACAAATGTTTGTGTGTTTGTGTGTATATGTGTGTGTAGCAGCGCTGGCGTTCTTGAGGTGTCCTTAGCTGTCGCAGCCATAAGGCATGACTCTGGAATACTGATTTCCCGTACCATCCCTGTCTCTATCCCTCTCTTCCTCTCTCTCTCTCTGCCACTCATCTGTCTGATTGCATCGCAGCTGGAGTGTGTGCTGTCCACCCTCTTAAATACAGCTGTGATCCAGGTGAATTGAGATGCATTCAAACTGACTGTTGCTTTTGAGCGCTCGCAAATGCTTCTGTGCTCTAAATAGCAGCCGGCAAACGACAGAATGTAACAAGTTCTGCAGGCGGATGGTCACGGTCCCAGCTGAAGAGAGTCACCCAAAACCAAGTGTTGTTGAGGCCCTATGCTCCTTCATGGTCTCAGCAGATAAGATATTTAGGGTAGGACATTTGCAAAACATGTTCTTTACTTAATAATCTAATGATTTTTGGCATAAGAGTAAAATCAATCATTTTGACCCATGCAGTGTATTTTTAGCTATTGCTACAAATATACCTGTGCAACTTAAGACTGGTTTTGTGGTCAAGGGACACATATATGATTCAGCCTTTCTGAAATATAGCATATGAAGGCTGTTGTTGCTTAGATCTGTTAATTTGCAATAACACAAATATGAAAGCAATACTTACAAAGTATATATTTTGTGCCTTTTTTTGCGCGGAAAACAAAGTAATTATAGAATTTCCTGAAAGCCAATAGAGAGGCATACATATACAAAGCGATCGCGATATTTTCATTACTGATAAAGGAAATGAAAATGTGCCTTGCCTCTATGAATTCATTCATGAATAATGTGTGAAATCCAAATCAAGTGCATCAGTCATAAAATCCAGAAATAATAGAAAATGTGTTTTAGCCCACCGATAAGAGTGATGTTAGGTGGGGAAGGAAACTCTACAAGAAGCAGCTAAATTGAGTTATATTTTAATTGGGTTACTGCTAACCCTAAGTATTAAACTTTAGCACATAACTCATCTCGCACGGTTTGTGCTACAGACATAAATGATGCCTCAAATCATGCAGCTTGTTCAGAAGAGGTGTGCTATTACTTTTCTAAGCAATTAAACTTTCCCGGGGAGAGGATTGAACACCCTAGCAACTGTATAGACACCTTAGAATCATGGAGGCAAGTTTACCACGATTGCTGTTTGTTTGCTCTCCCCTTCATTCGTCCACTGAGTAACACATTTAATCTACAAGGCAATTAATACACGAATCACCTCACTTCCGTGCACCTTTAGGTATGATGGCACGTTCTGTCTCTGTAGATAAATACAGCGCTGAAGCCAACAGTGTCATTTCAGCGTTGAATTTCACATGATTTCCCTAATCACCAGAACCGAAGAGCACTATAGACACCACTGCTTCTGCCTAACAGCTTTTTGTTACTACAGACAGGCCTTATATTTTATTACGCCTGTCGTACAGCACAATTTTGCCCACGATTCCCTGTAGGAGAGAGTTAATCCACTAACTGCTCACTCACTGTGTCTGGAAACGGAAACAGAAATCACTGCAGGGAACAATGAAGCGGCACACACACACACACACACACACACACACACACACAAACAAACAACAGTGGCTCTTAACTAGGCAGTTAATCTGACAAAACTGTCAGAATGACACATGCAGAGAGAAAGAGAGAGAAATGTCTTTGTTTAGAGGCAGAAGGCACATCTATCGTCGCTTTGAGACGCCTGTTGCACAGCTGATCGGTTAACAGTTTGTCTCACTTTGCGATTGTAATGTAAGAAATATAGTCCATGTGTTGTTGTGTTAAAACATGCTTAAAATGCATACAACTATAAGATATTTGTAGGATGATTGGTCAGAAAAGTGTATGCTGTTGGTAAGCCTGACACAGTGGCACTGATTCAGCCAATGATATGGGTTTAGGGCGGGGCTATGTGTTTGATGGCCAATGGCAGGCAGGGAGGGTGTTACAGTGAAACATGTAGAAAACAGGTAGAAATCACACGTCTCCTTTTAAAATAAAATAAAAAGTCTACATCAGCATGTATGAATAACACCTCTTTTATAATGACTGAGGTTTATATTTGTTAACCTTTATTCAACCAGAACCAGTTCTCATTTACAATAAAGACCTGGCCAAGAGGCAGCATAAAAAGCAGGTACAATACAGTAAAATCACAATAGTAACAAATCACACAATTATAAACAGTGACATATAAAAACCAACAAATAACCAAAAACAAGTACAATGATCTTGTAATATTGACTGAATTGAAGTTTTAAAGGAAGAGCGCAAAAAAAATGAGCTAAGCTTTAAAATCTGCTGCAGATGATTCCAATCAGTCAACATAGAAGCTGTCCTTCACAATTCCAATCATATGCAGCAGAAAACTGAAAAGAGCAACGACCAAAGGAGGTAAGGACTTTAGTTATGTAGAAATTAATGAAACTACTAGAGCGTAGATTATGACTTGTATTATGCATATTAAGAAGTGACTGTAAATATGATGGAGTTTTCCTGTTAAGAGTTTTATAAATGACAGAAACCAATGAATTTGTCTACGAGAATGAAGAGAAGACCACTTCAATAACTGGTCTCTATCATATTCACAGGAACACTGTATAGTACAGTGTTCCTGTGGCTCAGTGGTAGAGCATTGTGTTAGCAGTGCAAAAAGCCGTGGGTTCAGTTCCCAGGGAACGCGCATAATGGCAAAAAAATGTATATCCTGAATTCACAAAAGTCACTTTGGATAAAAGTGTCTGCTTAATGCATTAATGTAAATAAATAATACAAGTGGTAATGGTGAGTGTTAAATGAAGCTCCAGTCACAAAGCAGATTGCAGCCTTGTAAATAATAAGGAGAGTTTTTGAAGCAGACCTGTAAATTACATTACCATAATCCAAAACTAGAAGCACTGTCATTTTAACCAAAAGCGGTTTTGAAGAATGTGTAAAAGAAGATTTGTTACGATAAAGAAAACCAATACTGGATGTAACCTTTCTGAGCAGTACATTTATGTGAGTTTCAAATGACAGTTTGCTATCAAGCCAGATACCAAGATATTCGTAGCATTCAACATAATCAATCTCAGAGCCATCCAATCAAACCATTTTAGGCAGATATCCAACATGGTAGATTTCTGTTTAAAACCATACATTTTGTTTTGTTTGTATTTTATATTTTAAATTTGTATTTTAAACGAAGACTAGAGAAAGCACGTTGGATGCGAGTAAAACTGGCCTGCAATAAAGATAATGCAATAGTCAAGGAAGAACAAAATGTATAAATGATAGTGTCAGCAGATAAATGTACGTGAGAATCAGCAAGAGCGATATCATTAACATAAGTATTAAAAGTATAGGCCCCAATATGTTTCCTTGTGGGACCCCTTTAAATAGGGGCAAGGGATCTGACCGAAACCCCATCACTCTAACTGATTGTGAATGACCAGAACAGAAACTCTTGGACCAAGCAAGACAGCTCTCAGAGAGTCCCATATTTCTCAGCCTATCCAGCAATATTTCATGGTCCACAGAATCAAAAGCCTTTGCTAGATCAACAAATTCAGCTACACGATATTCCTTTTCATTGAGAACCTTAAGTATAGCAGGGATACAACTATGGCTGGATCTGAAGCCAGACTGAACCTGATTATGAACATTATAAAGTCTCCAAATGGTGCATAAGCTGCTTGTTGACCAACTTCTCTAATATTTGAGAGTGACAGGGCAATATGGAAATGGGTCTGTAGCAATTTAGATCTGTTATCACCCCCTTTCAAAAGTGGGGTTACAACAGCAGATTTCCAGTCCCTCGGGAAAACACCAGTTTGGAGAGAGAGATTAAAAATGTAAGCCATAGGCGCTGCAATAATATAAGATGATTTCTTTTAAAATAATGGATCTAATTCATCCAATCTAGCAGATTTATGAATATCCAGGTTGAGCAATTCCCTAAGCACCTCGGCCTCTTGTATTGACTGAAAGGAGAAGGAGGAAGGACCTAAGGCAAGTGAAACAGATGCCAAGTTGAGAGGAGAACATCCTACAATAATTATTTATTAACTTATATATTTAGATTTATTTTATTGTATTTACTATTTTTTCTTGGTGTAACTTAGTGTAATTGATTTTTAATGTCAAGTGGTATAACATCCCAACTTTAATGGTGATTATGAAATTATATATATATATATATATATATATATATATATATATATATATATATATATATAAAAGGGAGAGTGGGTTGTGGGATCAGGACATTAAATAAATTTTAGTACAAGTCTTTTCAGTTGTTTGTTTTAGTAACACTCTCACTGATTGGAGCATATGAAGATGAGCTCAGCCAATCAGGTGCTTGCTCATTTAACTAATACACATCATGTTTACTAAGCTGTGGCAAACAAGCAGACTGGTGTCAGTGATTGATTTCATGCATATGTGTTTGATCATCAGATAAGCAAATGATCATTAAGCATCTCCGTATAACATGATTAAATCTCAGCGCAGCCTCCCATGTAGCGGTTGGGCTGGATATCTATGTCGTTTAAGTGTGGTTTGCTGTAATTGCTTTTTAACAGACACAATATGAAGTGCATGGTAACACGGTTCATTAATGAGTTGGTTAAAAGTGTTTTTAAAAGATTATCCCCAGTCGACATTTATGATATGATTTGATTTGACTTCCCTCATGGTTGCCATGGGGGTCTCGTCGTGAGATAATGAGTTGATGGTTGCCAGGGTTTCGGCAGGCATCAGGGATAGTCAAGGACTGCATGGCCTCAGGAGTGGAAGAGGAAGAAACCATCAACGTCTCAGCGGCCTTCAAATGTAATTATGCAGAAGTATAATTATTTGGCTTCAAGAAGGGGAGGAGTAAAAAAAATGTGATTGTTTAGAAATGTGACTAGTTGAGTAGAAGGGAAATACCCAATGTGGAAGGAGATGAGTCTTTGTGTTTGTTTGTGTTCTAGATTGAACTTTATCTAAATCTGAATCTAATTAAAGAGTCATTGTAGTCACTGCTGAATGTTTTTTCCATATATTTATGTATTACGGGCGGACTGTGTCCAAAACTTAGGCAGCTGACTTGTTGCTTTGCTTTCCTAGGACTTTGTACTTCCAGAAAGTGATGGGCTCCTGAGGCGGCATATTAGTTTAATTATCTTAAAGAAAACAGAGAGAGCTTTAGTGATGATTAAGAAAATATTTAATTACTAATACTAATTTCTCTCTAGAAATGACATCAGAAGTGGAAAAAGTGACCCCCAATTGCAACTTTCAGACTTTATTCTTATAATTAATCTGTCACTAGTGGTGCAATTGATAACAAAATTTATGGTTTGGATTATATTATGGTTTCTGAGTTAGATTATTTTTTGTTTGTTAATATTTTAGATTGGATATAATTTGTATATTTTCAGTTTTAATTTGAATTTAATTGTAGTAATTTTGTGTCCTTTTGCCATGTTTATAATAATAATAATAATATTATTATATATCTATATAGCATTTATTATTTTTTATTAAATTTAGTCTATTTAGTTTAAATTATTTGGAGCACTCTACAAAAAAGTCTTATAAGTTACAGATAGTTTATTAAGTGTTTATTAGCATTACCTAACAATGAGCTATTCTTTGTTGCATTATTTATTTATCTTTGTTAACCATATGTAATAAAAAAAAAGCTTTTCTGTGTAATTTTTCATTTTTCAACTGAGTTTAATGCTTTAGGAGTATTTTTCATGTCATGTTAATTAATACATTGAAAGTTATTTTAAAGTTTTACCCTATTATTTTAGTACTTTAATGTAAACTAAACAAAAATGAGAAATGTTGCCTTGGAAACTAACTGAATTTTTTATTTTTTTCAGTTAAAGTTTATTTTATTTAATATAATGATTTTGGTTAAATGGTTTTATTTTTAGCTTTACCTAATAGAATAATAAATAGAATAGATTAAATAAAATAGTGTGTGTGTGTGTGTGTGTGCGTGTGTGTGTGTGTGTGTGTGTGTGTGTGTGTGTGTGTGTGTGTGTGTGTGTGTGTATATATATATATATATATATATATATATATATATATATATATATATATATATATATTAGTGCTGGGCAATGGTTAATCGCATCCAAAATAAAGTTTTTTTATACATTATATATAGATAACATGTCAAAAGTTAATGCAATATGAATGCAGTTATGTCTTATACATTTATAAGACTTATCTGGTGACGTTTCCTTGAAAATATATTTTGTGAAGAGAAAAACCTTCAGATATCACAGATTTTCAAAACATTGTCAACCTTCAATCCTGCGCTGAAGCTGTCCTTCACACCATTACCGTCTCATCCCATTGGCTGGCGTATCTGAACACATATATGTGTCAAACAAAAGTCAAATATTTAATCACACATATGCTCTCAGTGTGTGAGGATGAGAGGATGAGACTGGCGGTCTTATAGTTCTCTCTTCCTCCAGCCCTGCTCAAGATCGCTTACTGTTGCCACGGCAACAGAAGCGGATGGGAAAAATCAGTAGGGAGAGCAGGGTAGCCGTGCTGAAAATTTTTATCTCTTTTTTCATTCTTATTATCTGTGCATGTGTGAAAGAAAGAGGGAAAAGACTCTGATACCTGCGCTTGATGCTTTCCGAAATATCCTTTTTATTATACTAATAAACACAAATCCCCACGTAATGGTTAGAGATCAGGATGAAATATCTCACTCGGGGCAGTTATTTGCATATTTTGGCTAAGTGTCTTGCGAATGCAGCAAAAGAGAGAGAAGAGAATGCAATTCGAGCCAAATTTAAAAGCCGTTGATAGACTTAAGCAATTAAGCAGGACATTAATTGCCTGCAAGCGATCGATGACATTGAACTATCCTTTCATACGTCTCTCGCATCTGACAGAGATAGAAGAAGAGCCAAAAAGGATACACAACCTCTTTTTCATTTCCGCCCCAAGTCATTGTTCTGTTTCCAAATGTCATTTCATCAGTGGCCGCAGCTTTCCTCATCATGTAGTGGGAAATTTGTGAGTGCCGCCCCCTTCGCGGTGTCAGAACACTTTCCAGGGGGTTCAGTTGGACATTTTAGCAGCGAGATCACTTGAACCTGCCCACTCACCGTACGATCGGACCAATCTGTTGCCAGCTCACAGTCTCAACGACATGCGGGAGGCCTTCAAACTGTGGCAGGGCATCAGTGAAACAATGACTCTTATAATGGCTTGCACTTCTGCTGGGAAATGGCTTTTGGCATTCCAGCATGCAAAAGTACAAGTTTGTGTGTGTGGGTTAATGTGGAGCCACGTGTCGGGATTGGTGAAAACGTGAGTTTAAGGATAATCGTTTTGAAAAGAAACAATATAAAACCATTCGAAAGTATGGGGGCAGTAAGAGTTTTTACTGAAAGAAATTGATCCTTTTATTCAGCAAGGACATATTAAATTGATCAAAAGTGACAAAACAGACATTTCTTGAAACAAAATGTATCATGGTTTCAACAAAAATAAGAACTGTTTTCATTATAAGAAATGCTTCTTGAGCAGCATATTAGAAGGATTTCTGAAGGATCATGTGACACTGAAGACTGGATCGATGATGGAAAAATGCAGTGTGAATATTCTGCTAAAACTTTGTATTCATCTTCAAAAATTCAAAAAAAGTCATAGAGATTTGGAATGACCTTAGGTTGGGTAAATGATGACAGCATTTAAATTTTGCATCAGTTGTTCTATTAATATCTCAGGTTTTCCCTCCTAGACAGCAGTGAGGTTAAATGGAGAACAAAAGTCAATATGTCAAACCGTGGTCAGGTTTTGTCAAATGTCAGGGTATGATCTCAATCTTTTTTCATTTAAGTCTAAGTTATATGATCCATGACATCCTCATTTGATTTTATAGCTTTAAACTCTTGCTGCATGTCTGCAATGATCTCATTTGTACCAAATGTTGTTTCTCCAGAGGAACTAGAGAGAAAAACATCTGAGACAAAGTTGATACTGCTAAAAAACAAATGAGGAAAGAGGAAACTGCAGGTTGATCTTTGATATGGTAAGAATAACACAGACTGTCCAACTGTTAGCAGAAGAGTCTGTGCCTCAGACACTGCGGCAATCTCCATCTCTCTCTCTCTCTCTCACACACACACACACACACACAGAGACATCTCATCTTATAGCTGCCCTCCGGCATAGTACACCAGGAACAGAGTCGTCCAGCTCTGCTGTTCCTCTCTTCCCCTGCCTGTTTTCTGCACATTAATGCTTTCAGCTTTGACTGCAGCCATATTTCCGTACAGTCTGTCAGTGTTGTGTTTTTCTCTCGGCTTAGCTGTGGAAATTATTTGTTGTGTTGGATTCTCTACTGGTTTCGCTTGAGGACCCATGTTTTACATGTTGAGAACCAATGTTGTTAAGTTCTGCTTGAGGATATTCTGAAGCTGAAACATCCTTAAACATCTGATTTCTGGCAGTATTTGATATCTACCAACAGTCTTTGCACATTTGCATAGTATTATAAATGCTTGGTGGAGCTACAGTGCAGGACTTAAGTCAGGACTTTCAACTTTTTTAACTTTTTGACCATGGACCACAAAACCAGTCTTAAGTGTCAATTTTACCCGAAAGCTGAATACTGAGAAAATCACCTTTAAAGATCTCCTAAAATAAAGCCCTTAGCAATGCATATTACTAATTAAAAAGGAAGTTTTCATATATTTATGGTAGGAAATTTACAGAATATCTTCATGGAACATGATCTTTACTTAATTTCATAATGATTTGTGACATAAAATCGTTCATTTTGACCCATACAATGAATTTGTAGCTATTGCTATAAATATACCCCAGTGACTTAAGACTGGTTTTGCGATCCAGGGTCACAATTGTGTTTAAGATGTTTTAGGATCAGTGCTGAATGGACCACAGGTGCTACCCAACTCAATTGAAAGAACAACAAGAACACAGAAGACGAGTGAATAGAGAAGAATAACACAGGAGCTTTCACGTATTGATCACTTGAGATGAACAAAACAACCGCCGATATACATTCGGAAAGAAACAAAAGAGCTGTTGAGTTTCTTCACGATCAAGCAGTGAAGGAAGTGTCAGGATGTGAGAACTGCATGATGTAAACACTGTGAACGAGGACAATGTGTGCTTGACTAACAAGATACAGTTACGATTATCTGAAAACACTTACCACATTCAGCTGAAACATTTTCTCTGGTGAACGAGAACTACAACAAATGATACTAGCCTATTAGGTGCATTTTGTGCTGATTAGCTTATTATTATTTCATACGCATAACTAAAATTGGTTTTCAATTCATTCCTAAATTGTAAAAAAGAAGAAAGATATTTGAGGAAAATATGCTTCTCAATGTTCACATGTGGCCAGATTGATACAATGAGCCTCATTTACTACACATTAGCATTGTGAACTGTGTAAATCACTGTGAAGCCATTATTTTCATTGTGACGTTTGGGTTAAACAGTGGTTTATGAATGATTTACATGAATGGCACCCCATGAGCACTTCTAAAGGAGCTGGATTTCACCAAATAGTCACCAGCCTCACTGGCCTGAAACTTTGAAACATATTCCAGTTTTGTTACAATCAATACACTGAATAAGTTAATTCTTAACAATTATGTTTGTCTTATCTAGCAGTTCTAAATAATATCTTAAATTCCAAGATATATTTACATGCATGTGATGCGACTTGTTTTCAGAGAATGTGTTTTGTATTTTGTCTTACCGCACAGGCAGATTTTAAGTATAAACAAGTGAAAAATAAGGTAAAAGGCACTTCAATTTAAGATATAATCTATTGAAACAAGCCTTAGTAGCTTATTTAGTGCTTGATTAATTGATTAATGGATTTTTAGATCATTTTTGCTAGAAAACAAGTCTAAAAAGGACTAATCAAAAACTCATTAAATGAAGTATAAAGACAAGCAAAGCAAAACATTACAAGAATATTATCCTTTTGTCTTATTTCCCAGCTAAAATATCAAAAATCATTTGAACAACATACATTTTCATGCAGAAAATATTGTAAGACATATTTCAAGTAATGCATTTTTATGCAAGTGTATTGTCCCAGGTCAATTTCACTTAAATTTACAATAGAGTCTACGGAAACAGCGTTGCATGAGTAAATGCACCTTATTTCATCAATTTTTATTGGAAAACATGTCAAATGGGCTAATCAAAAACTCATTAAATAAATCCAAGTAAGAGACATAGCCATTAATATGACATTAATATGATTAATATGAATATTTGTTCTCAGAGTTATATTTGATGTCATATGTAGTCGTATTGTCTGTGACAGGTCAGAATAAGATGTCTTTGAGACTTCATCCGGACCAGCTTCCCACACAGCGGCCATCAGCGGGCATTTCGGGGAAGCCCGGTCTTTAATGGTTGCGGGGACACTGACACAGCTGTTGATTTTGTTGTCGTTGTTTTGGCGTGTTTTGGTGAAGTGCCCTGGCTGTGTAGATTGTGCTGAGCTGCACTAATAGTCCTTGCAGTTTTGAGCCGAGAGGATTACAACAACACTGCGGTCTTCCTGTGTCATGATCGTAAATCAACAGGCATTAAACCACAGTAGACAGACGTGTGTGTGGTTGTGTGTGTGTGAGAGAGAGAGAGCCAAAGTCAACACGGCGGATCCATCTGCAGCCCTTTCTCTTCCTTTGCTTATTGCATTAAAGCAGTGACACACGGTCAGCTAACGGTCTCTGGCTTTCATTGGGACCTGAGGGGGACACGAGCCTCTGCATTTAACACATTTAGGTGTCTGAGTGAGAAACTAAGTTTAAAGTTTGTGATAAGGTTATGGGAAATGAACTCCTTACAGCAACAATTATTAACCACAAAGAAACTTTTAAGAAACTCACAGAAATACTACTATGAAACTCAATGAAAATATTTACTTATGCCAAAGGGAGAGAGTAAGAGATTGTGTGGGTGTTTTTTTAACTGGCAGACAAAAACTGAAAGATATATTAAGTATGTGTGTAATTTCCATAAAACTAGTAGCACCAAACTTTACATTTCCTGAAGAAATGTAACTTTTCTGGTCTGTGAACGACTCGTCACCATTGTGCGGTTGCTATTATGTTTTGGTTGATTGATACATCTAGAAATGTTATTATAGTTTAGAATTTGTCATTATTTACTTTGTATTTCTGATACTTTTTTATAACTTTTTTTTTTTTTGCCTGTGAACTAAGCCTGTTTTTTTTTTTTTTTTTTTTTTGAGTTTTAGTTTAGTTTTCCTTTTTTCATTTCAGTTGTTTCATTTCTTTTTACTTAAAAAAAAAATCTTATTTTTTTAAATAGTTTTAGTTAAGTAAAAAAAATTCAGTTTAGTTATAATTTTTGTGTGTATTCAGTTATTATTTTAATATCGGTGTTCGAAGGGAAAACATTTATCAGTTTATATTTAAAAATGCTATTTGAATCATAATTGACACGTTCGAACGTTCCCTAAGGTTTTTAGTCAGATTTAGCTCCCTTCTGAGAATTGTTATTAATTCAGTTTATCAGTAAATGATGGAGGAAAGTCTTTTTTTATGGCTAATTAATTTTAAATCAAATTCATCTGGGACTTTTTTTCATTTGCATTTTTATTTGCTGTCTTTGGTTGAGAAAAGTAATTACCATTAAGCCGATTTCCATTCACATGTTTTTATGCAAATGCCTGGATACGGCATGCAAAAAAAATTGGATGGAAACACTAAATTTGACTTAGTTATAGTTTGAGTCATAGTGTTTGCTAATTTATACTGTAATTGTTTCTGGAAAAGGAGGAAGTATCTTAAAATTAAAAAAATTTGGAAAATGCAAAACTTTTAGGTTGCACACTGCTTGTGTAAATGTTACTACAAAAAAAAAAAAACCTTTAGGAAAGTGTAAGTGTATATTTAATTGGGTGAATTTACAGAGAGTGCCTGAGAAATGCATTAGCATGTGATGGATCCCAGTTTAATCTTCTTTTCTTGCACAGCTTGTGCACACACACAGTGTAATGTTTATTAAAGAGTATATATTTGAAGTCTCTCCCACCATCTAACAGCACACGCCGTTTATCTAGAGAACATGCGATGAGACTCCATCCCGCTCTTCCTCTCACACTCAGCTTGCGCTCTGGTAATTAGCCTCGGCTCATTAATTATTAAACAAAGTCACAGATCTGAACCCGTCTCATTATTTAAACATCACACTCACTACGACATTTTCTGATGACACATAAATAGGAAATGGAAAAAATCAACAGGGAGCTTTTAAAATATGGGCCGACTGCTTGCAGTATACACTCCTGTGTGTGTGTGTCTGTGTGTGAGTGTGTCACAGATCTGAAGACTCCAGTGCACGTGAAGTCTGTATACACAAGTTCAACACGAGAACAAACACAAAACTTTAAGCTTGTTCTCAATGGTGACAGCGTGTTCGTTCCAAAGATAGATTGCCTTTTATCAGCAGATCTTGACTGATTACATTTTTTATTTATTATATCTCATATTCATTTGCGTTTTATGTACATGTGCATATTTACAGCCTGCTCTAGATTTTAATCTGTCATAAATGCAAATGTTGCTTCACTAATGCGAAGTCCTGGCTCAAGAAGCTGACTGGCTTCAGAATGATAAAATACGCAGGGAGTATCACTGTAGGGCTGTGAATAGTACATTTGTACCTGCACAACACAAGTCCTGTGGTTGATCCAGATTGTGTGACTGTGATCGAAATCTAATACCATTATACTGCCTACTGCAGAGTATACTTCATACTATTCCAAAATAGTGTGTGCAAAACGTATGTGGTCGTATGTAGTTCTTTTGCTACATTTTTTAAATAATACACCTTTTCTTGCCTCAGGAAAAACTTATTGCAATGATGATATAGTAATGCTAGTGCTCACTATGGTGTTACTATGAGGTTTTGCATATGTTTCGGGTTATTTCTAGGAATGTGTATTACATTTACATTACATACATTACATTTTAAACTATGGCTATATTAGTGTGCATATTTTAAGAGTATTTGCTGTATTTTAGTAATTCTAAATCACATATTAATGCATGACCATGTTCTAGATCCCTTAACTCTACCCAATGTACATGAACTACTAATCAAAATGCAGCAAATTATGAGTTTATTAATGGAAAACTACAAATTCTGATTCTATCAGGGAATAAAAAGTTAATTCAGACATTTTTTTCTTAAAGTTCAGCATTCCCGCCACAACAATAAAAAATGAAAAGGTAATTGCAACTTTTCTCTAGCATTTGCAAGTTTATTTCTTACAGTTCTGAGTTTTCTTCTCAGAATTGCAAGTTCATTTCAGTGGAAGTTTTCTCAGAACAACATTCAGAATTGTGAGATATAAACTTAAAAGTGTGATATAATAATTATTATATTATTATTATATTTAATTTGTTTATGCCGCCACAGAAATGGGCTTCTATAGGTTGCACAAATAACTGAACATTCACTAAATGAATGCTGTATAAAGTAGCCATTTGACAGCAATGTAGCATACTACTGGTGTTTTAATGCTTTTTTTCAAAAAATTTCATACATATGAATTGAAAATGAATTTTATTTGAAGTCCCATTTGTATAAATGAACTGTATAAATGAACAAGCCATAAAGAAGTCAGTTTTTATGCATACAGAAAACTGTTTAAAATAATAGAGTATACGCTATTCTCCCACTCTTCATTTTAGCCTGTAAATCCATCATGCTTTTTCAGTTTCCTTTTGAGATGCCAAACAAGTAAAATAATGAGAGGGAGAGAAGGACTGAATCTCTTGTTGTTGAAGAGAAATAAATATGAACAGGAGTTTGATTGAAGGCTTGTCAAAATGAGCTGTTTCTATCTTACTGACTGGCTAATTTTTATTTGCAGGGATTATAGGTCTAGACAAAAATTGCTTTTTGATTGCTTTTCCATTGTGATTGCCTTTGGGGAAGAATAGAGCAGCTTTATGTTTCACACTCCCTTTGCAATATAGGCCACCTTTTGAAATGTGTGTTGTGTGTGATAACAGATTGTAGTTCCTTGTTGCCATAACGCCCAGAAGATAGCTGTATATTTTTATGACTGCTCCACTTCTGCAATAAAAACTACAGAATTTCACACACTTACACAAACCTGCATTTCCTGCATATATATATATATATATATATATATATATATATATATATATATATATATATATATATATATATATATATATATATATACGTATATACGTATATATATATATATATATATACGTATATACGTATGTATATATATATATATATACGTATATATATATATATATATATATATATATATATATATATACGTATATATATATATATATATATATATATATATATATATATACGTATATATATATATATATATATATATATATATATATATATATATATATATATATATATATATATATACGTATATATATATATATATATATATATATACGTATATATATATATATATATATATATATATATATATATATATATACGTATATATATATATATATATATATATATATACGTATATATATATATATATATGAAGAGTTTGGTTACAAAACGCAATAAATCATTTTTTTTTTTATTTGATTAAAAATGTGTTTTCTTTACCTAGAATGTGGCAAGATGAAAACCACTATTTTCTGTTTCAAGCGTTCACATAGCATCACCAAATTTAAATCCAGGTCTTGATTTTCAAAGATTTATTATAAAACTTTATTATTTTTTTCCCCAAAATACAATAAACCATGATACTTTTTTCTCAAAATGCAATAAATCCATTGAATCAATGTGAAAGTTATTTTTCAAACTGAAACTGATGAAAATACACAACAAGTAAGTAAGTTGATCCACATATGACAGCCTCTGAACTTGGTCAATACTAATCTTATATACACCCACTGGACTGAAAATACTTTCATCTGTCATCACTTCCAACGTGAGTTTAACAGGTCATCTTGTTAATGCTATAAATTAATTACAGCAATAAAATAAAATTTCAACATGAACAAGAACATGAACAACAATATCACAGTAGACCACAGAAATTCCAAAATGACATTTCCCTTACATTCAACTTCCAAAAGTGCATTCGTATGCCATGTTACATTAATTTAGTTGACTAGTGCTATGTGCTGTATTAACAAAAACATACAGGTGCATCTCAATAAATTAGAATGCCGTGGAAAAGTTAATTTCAGTAATTCAACTTAAATTGTTAAACTACATTTAAATAAATTCAATGCACACAGACTGAAGTAGTCTTTGGTTCTTTTAATTGTGATGATTTTGGCTCACATTTAACAAAAACCCACCAATCTCAATTTGAATATGGTGACATGTCAATCAGCTAATCAACTCAAAGCACCTGCAAAGTTTTCCTGAGCCTTCAAAATTGTCTCTCAGTTTGGTTCACTATGCTACACAATCATGGGGAAGACTCCTGATCTGACAGCTGTCCAGAAGACAATCATTGACACCCTTCACAAGGAGGGTAAGCCAAGCCACATTCATTGCCAAAGAAGCTGTCTGTTCACAGAGTGCTGTATCCAAGCATGTTAACAGAAAGTTGAGTGGAAGGAATGAAATAGTGTGGAAGAAAAAAATGCACAACCAACCAAGAGAATTTGATTTGACAGCTTCTTACATTTCAGTAATAAACACATAAAATCTGATTTAGTAAAAAAAAAAAAAAAAGAAAACAAATATAAATTGTTATATTAGTGCTGTCAAACGAGTAATAGTGATCAATCACATCCAAAATAAAAGTTTTTGTTTACATTATATATGTATGTGTACATTTTATATATAAACACACATACAGTATAAATATTGAAAATATCACATTACATTATACATTTATGTATTCACATTCTTATATGAATATATTATAGATAAATGCATTAAATATATAAACAACATATTTTTCTTAAATATTTACATGCATGTGTTTGTATTTACATATACATAATAAATATACACAGTATACACACATATATTATGCAGACAAACACTTTTATCTTCAATGCACAAATTCTGACTAGAATCTTCCTTTGGGAATGTAATTTATTATGCATAAAGTTTATCATAATATAAATATATCAATAAAACACAAACATATCCATAATATACAAAAACAATTATAAACAAAAAAATCAAAATATATACAAATAAATTTCAATCTGTATACTGTTAACCAATGTCAGATAAATATGTTTTGAAGTGTTCATAGATCTAGACAGCTTCATTTACACTCTTAAATACTGGTAACACTTTACAATAAGGTTCACTAGTTAACTACTTTAGTTAACATGAACTAAGAATGAACAATAGTTCTTTAGCATTTATTTAATATCAGTTAGTGTTTATTTCAACATTTACTATTGCATTATTAAAATCAACATTTGTTGCTTTTTTACATTAGTTAATAATGTAAAAAGTACTGTGAGTTAACATGAATTAACAATGAACAACTGTATTATCATTCACATTAAGAAATACTGTAAGAAATGTACTTTTGATTGTTTGCTCATGTTTGTTAATACATTAAATAGCATTAACTAATGGATGGCATTAACTATTGTAAAGTGTTACCTAAATACCTAATATGACGTTAGCCATTTTGTTGTGATGTTCAGTATTAATAAAAGTTAGTTAGCAGCAATAGCTAACAGCGACAGCTTCTGTCCCCAAGGGCCTTCTGGCTCCCGTTATAAAACATCCCTCTCATAAAGCAGCCCCATAAACAGCTTTATTATCCTGGTCTCCACAGCAGAGCACATTACTGCTCTCGCACTGCTAGCAGCTCCTCCAGCTGGAGCGGGAAATTGAAGTTTTTAACCCAGCGTAACCTTGTTTCCTGCAGTTATAATAGTTGGGTTTCTTGTTGGGGCGGGTGTGGAGAGTTCTTTGAATTTTTGCACATGTAGCTTCAAAATTGTTATCTGCTCATCAATTCCTATTTCATATCTGTGTGGAAACTCTCAAGGTCATTGATGGAAAAATGATGTTTGGCAAAAACCACTTATTTTTATTAGAACTTACCGGTATTTGTTTTGCTTTCTTTGTATGTATGGATTATTTGGATTGTTACCAAGATCTGGTGAAAATTCCACATCAACAGCACTGTTATATATGTAATAAGAAAAATAGAGATGTATTCAATAATTACTTTATGTTTTTTATTTTTATAGTAATTTTATAACTTCAACTTATTAAACTTATTTCACTTAGTTGCATCATTTCATAATTTATTACATAATTCTTTCATACAATTTCAGCTTTCAATTATTGAAACTCATGGCTTTTTTCATGGTATTCAATCATTATCATATTCATCTAGTATAGACACTTTGGTACACACATTGTATACTTTGGAGAACACAACAGTAAATGCAAGGTTCATGTATTTTTCTCATCAAAAATATACATGGTTGTTAGATCCCATCTTACTTTATGATAATAACTGTTAAAATTAAAGTATTTTGATGAAAACTGTGGTTAGGGTATATTTTTAAAAGTGGCCCTTCACTATTGTATTTCCTGTGCCATGCCACATTATCTGGAGGTTGCATAATTGGTAAGCAGTGTTTTGTTTTCCTGAAATAAAACACTGCACATTTACACGATGTAGACATTGCTTGCGCAATGCTGTGGAACACGGAGATTGATCAGACTTAAAATAGGCAGTTTTTTCTTCAGTTTTTACATAAGATGCAGTTACAGCTGCTTGTGTCTTGGATCAATGTAAGCGGTTTAGGTATCTTCTAAATCTGTAGCATTGATATCCTGTGTCTCGCTCTCTCTTATTCATCACTATGTGCCCCCATGCCCTTAAAAACCAGCTGACTCCATCAAAACACCCATGATTCATTTCCGTCTGTCCCACAAGACCTTGGGCCGAGTGGGCTGTAAACCCGCGTTGCAGTGACATACAGCGTTCAGATGGTGCCACTTTCAACTGCATTGCTAAATTTATAATAACGCAGGTCAAGCTTGATGTTAGCGTGGTGGAAGGAGCACTGGATGACATCCCATCCCACGGAGGACTCCGAAAACCCATTAAAATGATGTTCCGTGTCTCTCAGGAAATTGCTAAAGCCTTACAAGTGTCTTTAAAGCAGCTAAAACTCGTATTTCCTTTTCTCTTTCATTCTCTATTCCATTAGTTATACTGTGTGTCTTAGTATGTTGGGTGGGAGTGCAGTGATTTAGTCGAGATCAAAGGCTGAACACCACAGAGATTAAAACCTTGCGCTTCTTTCTAGGCTAAACGCAGACTGCTAAGAATCACCGGGGACCCCTGACTACCGCAGATGCTAATGCTAACCTTCACAGATTAGTCAATAAACATTCTAACGAGAACGTTGAATCGATGTGTTTTAGTAAGTCATGTAAGAGAGAGTCTGGGGTCTAATTAGAAAGCTGTGTGAGGACAGAGTATGTAGTCTTTAACTGAATCCTTATCTGAGTGCATGCTAGGATGACTGAAGCCAGAGCTAGCGTACTATCACTCTATCTATCTATCTATCTATCTATCTATCTATCTATCTATCTATCTATCTATCTATCTATCTATCTATCTATCTATCTATCTATCTATCTATCTATCTATCTATCTATCTATCTATCTATCTATCTATCTTTAATTTCATCATTCCACATTTCTGTCAAATTTTCTGTCTATCTATCTATCTATCTATCTATCAATCTATCTATCTATCTATCTATCTATCTATCTATCTATCTATCTATCTATCTATCTATCTATCTATCTATCTATCTATCTATCTATCTATCTATCTATCTATCTTTAATTTCATCATTCCACATTTCTGTCAAATTTTCTGTCTATCCATTCATCCATCCATCCATCTATCTATCTATCTATCTATCTATCTATCTATCTATCTATCTATCTATCTATCTATCTATCTATCTATCTATCTATCTATCTATCTATCTATCTATCTATCTATCTATCATTAATTTAATAATTCCACAGTTCTGTCATTTTTTCTGTCTATCCATCCATCCATCCATCCAACCTTCCATCCATCCATCCATCCATCTATCTATCTATCTATCTATCTATCTATCTATCTATCTATCTATCTATCTATCTATCTATCTATCTATCTATCTATCTATCTATCTATCTATCTATCTATCAACCCAACCCACCCATCCATCCATCCATCCATCCATCCATCCATCTATCTTTGTCTGTCTGTCATTATACCGTTTTCTCATTCTGTTGTTCTATCGTTCCGTTGTTCTTTCTGTCTGTCTTTCATCCTTCTTTGCCTGCTTTTCTAGATATTGTTTTTAGATGTGCTTAGTACAAAAATAGTATATGCATCTCGTCTGTGCATTTGCAGCGATGATTAATATCCACAATGTGTTTATCGTGAAGTTTGAGGTAGTCACAATGCTGTGAATATTTTTCTAGTTTATTGTGTTCTTCTCACATAAGCGCTACATAAATTGACAGGCTAGTTATTACGATGTGCTTTGGGAGTCCAGTATTACGTAAAGTATATTAAAGAAGCTTACATAAGACTCTGTGATTTAGATTGTGAGCTGTGCTGTAAAATGACCCCATACATCATATCTGTGCCACATTAAAGCCTGTATAGAGACTCAGGCTTGTCCTCTTGAATATAGAGGAGAATGGATTGAATAAATTTAGACGAAGAGTTATGAATCATAACAGATGTGCGAAAGTAGCTGTCTGCTGGGATCTTTATCAAGACTGACGCAAATCAAAAAGTGTTTAGCGTATGAACAACCATAAAATAGGCAACAATAGTCACTCGATGCGTGTCTGTGAAGGTTACAGCTTGACGTGGTTTTAATGGATTCCAACAGCATTCAGAAGCTAAAGGTGAAACGCTGTGTTGTAGTATACATTTGGTTTATGCTAATGAGGAAAACACTATTTGCATGTCCGTACGTGAGAGAGAGAAAGCATGTTCGGCAGGAAAACTGATGAGTTTGCCACTGCCTTTTTGCCTTCATTTGATGAGTGCCTCATTAGCGTCTTTCTGTATGAAAACATGAGCAATGATGTACACATGCACACATTTATTTAACTTAAAGCTACTGAGGAGGTACCATTGTACTGTGATGGTACTGGATATTAATACCATGCTAAGGTTGGGGGTTTGTTCAAATGACTAACCTTAAGTATGGCAGTAGTCATACAGTAGCCTTGCTTTAAAAGCATTGCATTTTTATGTTCCGTGTGCTTTTATGTGAAGTGTTTTCTGAAACATGTACAGCAGTTCCTCATGCTTTTCCCTGCTCTGTCCCTCCATTCATTCTTCTGTTCATGGATGTATCACTCTGTATGACTCACCGTATTCAACTCTAATCTGAGAGAGTCCCGTTGGATTCCGGCTGGAGGTGACAGACCTGCGTTAGAGAGAATTCTAATGTGCTCATCACAATCAGCCCGGCGTATACACGTTTAAAATTCTGAACACTGATGATTCCTATTGGAAAACATATTACGGAATAAATCTGCTCCTAAACAGCCATTATGAATCCGTGGATACATTTAGAGGGCTGTTAAACCTAAAAGTGTAAATGAGATTAAAATGCTACTATGCAAAGGAATATTTTAAGCTATTTTATTTTAAAATGTTAAAAAAGAAAGAGAGGTTTGACATTATGAAAATGATGACACAATTGTAGTAGCATGTGAACTACTTTATAGTTATAGTTTTCAATTTAAATGTATAGCCTATTTGTGTGTGAGACTGAGTGTTATCTCTTTTGATATAGTTTTTATTTAGTTACCCTACAGTTCATTATTGTGAGATAATATTACCACTTAAAATAACTTTTTATTTTAATATATCTTGAAATGTAATGTATTCCTGTGATGTGAAGCTGAATTGTCAGGAGACATTACTCTAGTGTCACATGATCCTTTTTGTGTTTAAGAAACATTTCTTATCACCAGTGCTGAAAACAACTGTATTGTTTCATACGGAATTTTTATATTTTTATTTATATATATATTAAATGGCAGTGTTTATAAAGATAAATTAACCTACAAAACTAATAACAGATCATCTTTAACATTCATAGTTGGTACTATGAGTATATAAATATTAATCTAAAGATTGTATTACTAGGTGTATATGTACGATAAACATACAAAGAAATCATGATATCCAATTTTTACATTACACAAAGCATCATAAGCTAATTTTATTACAGTTTAATTTTTAAGGGTTGGTTAACCCAATTACATTATGGCTAAACCTAGAGTGATAAATCAATATCAAAGTACCTAAGAGAGTGATAAATTGGCCGGTATAACATCTCGCCTGTTTCCATCAGCAATATTCCATCCATGCGTGACAGGCATCCCATGGTTCACGGAGAGGCCTCAATATTTCTGATACTCCACTGGTTGAAACATATTCACGTCTGCTATCAGCGATGACATCCATCTTCAAAAAGATATAGATGCATATATATTAGTAGAGAGAATGTAATGTAACAGAGCATAGCAGCAGCATTGTGTATTCTTGTTTGTCGTTTTTTTGCTCCTCATCTGCGATATCTCACCAGGTCATCTCACTCCATGCATTATTCCTTCATTAAAATAACAAGAACGAGGCCCTCTGCTTCTCTCCACTGTCCTTCTCATTTAAACACAGAGCTTCACCTACCACACACCATGTAAAGAGGTCACCGGCGAGAGATAGCACAGACCCTGCTGAGATATGACATCCGGTGTGTATTTATGGAAGCCCGAAAGCAAGCCTCAAGAGTCCCGAAAGGAAAATATCCAGGTCTCCTGGTTTGTGTTTGTGTTTGCGGACAGCGGGATGTCGCTGTGCCAGTCGACGTGGTTCGTTTTATTTGTCTGACAAATGTTGAGGTTCGACGTTTTGACCTGCGAAACGTGTTTTGGAAGATTTCAGACTTTTGTTACACAAGCAGCTAGAAGGAGGTCATTGTGATTATCAACGGGGCACTGATAAAAATATGTTCGGTCTCTGCCGTTTTTTTTTTTTTTTTTTTTTGCAGGTGTTTGTTTGGTTTTAGCTGAGTTTAGAGATAAAGTGGTCCAGTGCAACAATAATCTGGTGATCTTGAGTGTGTACAGTAATGTAGCTGAACTGTTGAGACAATGCGGTCACAGCAGTGTTTATCTTTGCACCCTCTAGGCTAGATTTGGGCATTATCATGTGTTATAGAATGTAATATATAGAGCAGTGGCATAGTGAGATATTTTAATAGCTCTGGTCCAAAAATGGTGCCAAACTCCCAACATATAGACCTTAGTCAGGTTATAAGGCTGGAATACACAATGCAATTTTTGCTCTGATTTATCCCAGTCTGGATAAGTCAGTGCTGCCTTAAGTCAGAGCCAGTCTGCAGATTTATGTTGACTGATTCCGTAGAAAATGTGCATGCTGCATGATAGTCACAGACTCAGATTTTTAAGCTTTAGACTCTGATCATCCAGTCGGAGGAGCTCAAACAGTAGTGTGTTGTATTTCAGCCTTTAGATGCCATATTGAATGAAACTGAGGCTGTGAGGGGGACAGACATGCAGTCTTTGTAATGGCATGTGCTGTGTTACTTTTCACAACTCAAAACTTTCAAAACTGTTTTATGAAGTGTCTGCCAAAGAATTGGTTTTTTTTTAGAGAGAGAAGAAATTGCATCAGCTGTTATGATTTTAAACAACAGTACAATCCATTGAATGCACTGTACTTAAATTCCTCACAGCCTCGTTTTCAGTCCTGTCCAAACTTATATATGGTGCTACCCTGATGAAGGTCTAGACAGCTGTTTTCTAAGGCAGCCTAATTGAAATATAACCTCAAAAGTTACTCAAAAGTGATTTAGAACTGTGTACCCTTCAAAGGATGCTTAATGCAAACACTCTAGCATTGCATTAGTGTCTCATTCTGTTTTAGATTTGCATGCATGCAATTTTATAACAAATTTCCATCTAATTGAGTTAATTACTAAATTAACTGAAATAAAATGAATTGCATGAATCATTAATAAGTTTTAATCTATGGTATAATAGTATATCAAACATATACAGTATACTTATATAAAGACAGTTCCTATTTAATGTTTTGTGGTTCATTTTCAGGTTACTTTGACCAGATGCAATAAATCTCAAGGCAATTGTGAGTTAGACGTTTCTCAGCATTGTGGACAACCTAGGCTTGACCTCTGTGACATTCCAGTCATTGTTTTGTGTAGATGTCTTGAACGTCATTTGCTTTGGACGGGCATCTGTGAGGGATTTCCATCCGCTGTGTCTCTGATTCGCTGTTTAAAGCCTTTCATTTTAACGGCTGTTAGCGCCGTCAGCGTGCCAACAAAGACTTGGACTGTTCCTGTGTTATTCAAGCCTTTTTGCTTGAGTGTGTGAGAAAGGAAGGAAGCGAGAGAGTTTGTGAGGTGTGTGTGTGTTCTGTTAATAAGAAACAATTGAGGTGGTAGCACTGCCTATTAGGTTTTATTTAGAGCTATCACAAAACTTAATGTGTCTGTGGCTCGGTCACAACCTCCTTAAACCAAATTACAGACGGGTTCTTTACTAGAGATGTGTTTTCTGCTGCGAGACCCTATGGGAGGATACCTATCCTTGACCTCTGACCTTTCCTTCTGGCACAGGGGTTCATGCTGGAGTGGGACAGAGGGATGAACGAGATTAGAGAGAGGGAGGGAGAGAGAGCAGTTTTGAAGACTCAAGACATTGAATGGTCTCTTTATGAAGTATTTAGAAGCCCACCAGCGCTTTTGTTCTTTTAGTGCCCCTCATAAACAGCCTGGAAACACACACACCATTTTGTTTAATACGATTTTGATTTTTAACTTACAGAGGTCATAACATAATGGAAGTAATTTTTTTTTTATTCTTATTATTGCGTTGAAAAGTTTTGGGTCAGTAAGACTTTCTTTTCACCTTCGGGCCATTCAAAGATGTAATAGATTGGTTTGTTTCTTCACTGGATCAGATTTGGATAAATTACATCACTTACTGAGCTGTAGATCCTCTGCTGTGAATGGGTGCCGTCAGAATAGGAGTCTAAACAGCTGATAAAAGCACCACAATTAATCCACACATCTCCAGTCCACCAATCTTCACCTTGTGACGTGAAAAGCTGCATGTTTATAAGAAACAAATGCATCATCAATACATTTTAACTTTAAACTGAAAAACAAAAAGTCCATAATAACACTTCTTTCAGTGAAAAAGCCCATCCTCTGTCGTCCTCTCACATCAAAATCACTGACAGTTGTGGACTGTTTTTATTTGATCTGTACACATTTCTCTCCTGATTCAGACAAGATGACTTTTTCACTGCAAGCAATATTATGGACAGAGGACTCATATTTTTTCCCGGAAGCAACAGTTTGAAGTCTTAATGATGGAATTGTTACTTATAAACACGCAGATTTTCACTTCACAAGATTAATTGATGAACTGGAGTGGTGTGGATTATTGGCATGTTTTTATCAGCTGTTTGTACTCTCATTCTGACGGCACCCATTCACTGCAGTGGAATCCGTTGGTGAGCGAGTGATGTAAGGCTGAATTTCTCCAAATCTGTTCCGATGAGGAAACAAACTCATCAAACATCTTGGATGGCCTCAGTGTGAATAAATATTCATTTTTAGGTGGACTATTGTGTCTGGTTGCTTACAAAGATAATAGCACACTTTATTTCAACAAGCTGCACGGTTTGAGGCATCATTCATGACCGTAGCACAAAGAACACTGAAGTTTACTACCTAGGGTTGGTGATTTGTTCAAACCCCTAACCTCAAATGTGAGCGGCAGTAATTGTGATGTTTGTCTTTGCAGCACCACTGTACTGTTTATCAAAATGAGTACGATGTGGCCTCATTCAAGTAATGTGTTTGACAATGTTCTCTGTTTTATGTGTGCGCTGGATAAACATTGTGTCTGTGTGTGCGCGGTGTGCTAATGGACTAATAGAGTCGCTCGTCTCTCTCTAATGCCAGTGAGATTCATTTCTGCTTTATGAATTTAGATCCTCAAAAGGCCACTATTAATTTCAAAACTTTTCACCAAAGGCATCTAAAATTCTTTCAATTAGTTTTTCATCTCTTTTATTTCCGTCATCCTGAGGGATGTCTTAATTACATTATTCATTGTTTCATCTAATTTAAGCGGTAATGCATGTATTGTTGGAGGCCCGCTGAAAGCAGAAGAAGGGATAATAGAGAAAGGTCTCAAACAAATCCTTTGAGGCAGAACACTCACCGTCAATGTCATTGTGATGAAATGATGATGATGATGATGATGATGATGAAATGAAATTCATCATTACTTCAGGGGCTTATAGTGACTATAGCTTTTGATGACATGTCCATGGATTGCCTGAGTGATTTTTTTTTATGCAAATATTATTCAAAACTCCAAATCTGATTGGTTGGCTCTTTTTGTTTGAAGTAGTTAGTAAGTAAATGAGGCATTTTTGAGTGCAAACGTATATTCTGTTTTGTTGAAGTTATATTGTTGAAATGACGTCTCTACTGTTTAAATGTTTCTGTTTCTAAATTTCTATTTAGATTTTTTATTTCTGTTTACACATTATTGTATAGTTTCAGCATTCGACTAGATGTAGTAAATGAACTAAAACAGCCATAAAAATTAATTAAAATATAGAAGAAAAAAATGAAAATGGAAAGGAAGTAAAAAAATTTAATTCAAAATATTAGTAAAACTAAAAATTGCATACATACAAAATAACACTGGCATGAATGCATTAAATTGATGAAAAGTGAAAGTAAAGATATTTTTCAAATAAAAGCTGTTTTTTACATTTCTATTTAAACAAATAATAATAATCTTTAAAAAATATATGGTTATGGTTTCCACAAAGCAATATATAGAAAATGTATATGACAACAATGATAATATAATGAAATGTTTCTTCAGCAGGAAATCAGTATATTAGAATGATATCTGCATGGATTGCATCACACTGAAGACTGGAGTAATGATGCTGAAAATTCAGCATTGCATCGCAGAAATAAATTACATTTTTAAAAGTATTCAAATAGAAAGCAGGCATTTTAAATTATTATAATATTTCACTGTTTTAACTGTATTTTTAATCAAATCAATGTAGCCCTGGTGAGCATAAAAACTCCAAATCTTTTGAAGGGTGGTCTATACTAAACACATTCCATTGATTTCTTCAACATTCCCTCTTGAGTTCAAACTGACTGGGATCTTTCTATACCTTCAACATGATTCTTATCGATATTCATCAAACTGTATTTGCTTTATGAAAAGTCAAAAGTCTGTGCGAGACACTTCAGATTACGTGATGTATGAAGCTTGACTGTGGTTCGCCCTGTCTCGTGTGTGTGTGTGTCAGTAATATACTGCAGGACGAAGGGTTGACATGCTCTCATAAATTACCCAATTACAGCAATCATGCTGAGCAAAAAAAGAAAAGAACAGATGAAAAAGAGTGTGGAAAAGAAAAGAGCAGATGGTGGCATCGTTCTGGTCCTGCTAAAGCCACTGACCTCTCCTTCCTCCACAGACTCAATGAAAAGGTGCTGAAGATGAATTAGTGTGTGTGTGTGTGTGTGTGTGTGTGTGTGTGTGTGTGTGTGTGTGGTCTCGGGTCTCTTCAGTAATTGAGGGTTGTCCGTGAAAGAGAAGCCCTCAAGACTCTCATCTGGTTTCTGTCTGAAGGAAGAACTGATTGTTGGAGATGAAAGCTTTTGTTAAACAGTTTTATGCCCCACTGACGGTTTCCTAACACCCGTTAAAATCATGCAAATCTGTTTTGTTTTACAGACAGGTATTGTGGTTTTTGTAAGTAGTCTGTTCCTCATAAAGTGCCCAAATAAATGTCAAATGTTAAATAATAAACAGCTTCTGTTTGGCCTCACGCTCATGTGGAGTCGCCTGTGCATTTCGTTTCATTGAAGGCACGAGGCATGTCTAACACCCAAGACGTCTATGCTGCTTTGTATCATTAATCATTTTTGCAGGTATCTTTATAGAAACTGTTTGTGTGTTGCATTTTTTGCTCCAAAACCTGATGTGCTGCCTACCTAGGCAACTTTTTAGGCATCATATGGGGTGTGTCTGACATGACATGAAGGTTGTTATAGAAGTAAACTGAAAAGTTTTGTTACATTTGATTTGGCCAAAATCAGTGCATGGCTCAGTTAGCAACTGCTGGTCGATGTTGTAACCATACAATTTTGCAGGACATTTTCTGCAAAATACAGTTTTTAGTGTTATTTAAGCCCCCCCCCCCAAAAAAAAAGTTAAATCTGTTATATTATTACTGTTTTTCAATGCAATAAATTGTATTTATTTATTTAGATTTCTGAGCTATTAGTCTTTGAATTATATGAGCTGGAAAATAACTTGCTTTAATAAGATCCTTGGACAAGCTACAGTTTTAAACCAAAACTGTGTTATTTGGTATTATAATGTTATAGCTTTTATTAATATTTTGATTTGGTTTTTATTTTTATGTTTTCATTTAGAATTTATATAAAATTTAATTAAAATTGTTGTTATGCAATCATATTTTTATATTAGGATTAAAGTTTTATTTATTTTATTTATTTATTATTTATTAAGGTTTAGTTTAAATTGAGCCAAAAAAAATTCAGTTAAGTGCTTTTATGTTTTTTGTTGTTGTTGTTGTTGTTTTTGTTTATGTAATATTTAAATTTTATTTCAGCTTTATTTCAGTTAACAAAAATAGGTTCTAATTAATTTGATGAATATAAACCTAATGAAAAAATGGCTGACAGAGGAAAATGTTGAATGTAAATATATATTTTATTCAATGCTGCAACTAACGATTATTGTTTTATTTTTTTTATTTATTTAAAATCCACAATTGCGTGCAATATTTACATGTGATATTGCAATTTTGGGGTTAATAAAGCACAGATTTATTAGCTTAGCAACAATTCTCTTATGCTTTCACGTGGAATGTCTTTTTGTGTAACTCTTAACTGAGTTGTTTATGCAGATTGAGTTCTGCATTAGGTTGTCTGTGCAGATAGTGAATGTTGATGCAGTTCACTAGTACTGTATTGTGTTCTTTTCACTGTTTTCTAAGTTAATGTCATTTCTCTTTTCCTGTCTTCACAGCTGTGGTGTGTCGCTGCCATGGCGACCCTGACTCCCTGCTTTTTACGGATCTTTGCTGTCCTCCAATTGGCTGCCTGCTCATTTCCAGAGGAACCTGGCCCGTTAATCTCCGCCCCCGCTGAGGGTAAGGACACACCCCCTCACCAATTACAGTGTATCAGTTAAACAACTTCAGCAGGTTATTTTTCAGTTAGACATAAATGCCACGTTTATGATCTTTTATGTATATAACTTTAGAGCATAACAGCACAATCAGCTACAAGTTCCTATTTTTGGCTCATAAATTAGCTTTGAGAAAAGGCAATTCCAAACTGTGCCAAGTGTACATGATCATAAGCATAAAAAACAGTCAGTGTCTGGTGTGACCACCATTTGCCTCACGCGGTGCAACACATCTCCTTCACATAGAGTTGATCAGGTTGTTAATAGCCTGTGGAATGTTGGTCCACTTCTCTTCAATGGCTGTGCAAAGTTGCTAGATATTGGCAGGAACTTGAACACACTGTCGTATATTTTGATCCAGAGCATCCCAAACATGCTCAATGGGTGACATGTCCGGTGAGTATACTGGCCATGCAAGAACTGGGAGAACTTGCAAGAACTTTTCAGCTTCCAGGAATTGTGTACAGATCCTTGCAACATGGGTCCATGCATTATCATGCTGCAACATGAGGTGATGGTCATGGATGAATGGCACGACAATGGGCCTCAGGATCTCATTACGGTATCTCTGTGCATTCAAAATGCCATCAATAAAATGCATCTGTGTTCGTTGTCCATAACATACGCCTGCCCATGCCATATCCCCACCGCCACCATGGGCCACTCGATCCACAACGTTGACATGAGCAAACCCCTCACCCACAAGACGCCATACACGCTGTCTTCCATCTGCCCAGTACAGTGGCTGGTCTCAGACAATCTTGGAGGTGAAGATGCTGGATGTGGAGGTCCTGGGCTGGTGTGGTGTGGTTACATGTGGTCTGAAGTTGTGAAGCTGGTTGGATGTATTGCCAAATTCTCTGAAATGTCTTTGGAGATGGCTTATGGTAGAGAATTGAACATTCAATTCATGGGAACAGCTCTTGTGGACATTCCTGCAGTCAGTAAGACAGTTGCACGCTCCCTTAAAACTTGCAACATCCGTGGCACTGTGTTGTATAATAAAACTGCACATTTTATTTTGGCCTTTTATTTTGGCCAGCCTAAGGCACACCTGTGCAATAATCATGCTGTCTAATCATCATCTTGATATGCCACACCTGTTAGGTGGATAGATTATCTCGGCAAAGGAGAAGTGCTCACGAACACAGATTTAGACAGAGAAATAGGCCTTTTTATGTACATAAAAAAACTTTTAGATTCAGCTCATCCAAAAATGGGGACAAAAACTAAAATTTTGCATTTATAATTTTGTTCAGTGTATATACCGTAATATTATTATTTATATATATATATATATATATATTATTTAAGCTAAAGAAGCTAAATAGATAATACGACTGCTGTTATGTTAATAATAATAAATACCATTATTTTGTCATTTTTAGTTGAAGTATGTCAGCTGTGCATCAGTGTTATTTTAGTATTATTTACATACTATCATAGTATTATATTATATTATATTATATTATATTATATTATATTATATTATATTATATTATATTATATTTAAAAAAAAAATTGTAATCACAATTAATCACATGATTGTCTGTTAAGCACAAAACTAATAATGCCGTTAAAAGTAGTGTATTGTGCACTTTTTTCATTTAAAAGTACTGGAATATGAACAAAGGTACAATAACATTTGGGGCCCATTCTTTGTATGTTGCTAACTCAGTTAGCTGGATGTGATTGTTGACGAATTGGCATGATCTTGGATTATTTGGTTCTTCAAAGCATATCCTGGATTTTCTGTCATAGCAACAAGTCCGTAAACTTAAACCTGCTTGGGAGTGTTCTTTTAAAGTGTTCTTTTAAATTTACATATGGTTAACACGTTGTGGACACGTCGCACTGTTTGTAAATCGTTTTCCACATTAGCGCTCAGTAAATGAAATACACCATATGGCTGTGATCATTTTAAAAGCCTTTTAACATAATGATGTTGGAACAAGACACAAACTCTCTCTGTGTGTGTGTGTGTGTGTGTGTGTGTGTGTGTGTGTGTGTGTGTGTACAATGGACCGTATTCCCTTCAGATCCCATGAAGCAGAATCAGTGATACTGATGTATAACCACTCATGCGCCTTTAATGATTCAGTAGAGACCAGAGGTTAAAGGTCATCCAGCACAATGTAGTTGGTGTTTATGTGGGTAAGGTTTTGTCCCCAAATCACATATGCTGTGAGGTCCTGCCAGTGTTCGCTCTCTGTGAAGAAAAGGGCTTAGTAAACATACTAAATAATGTCTTAATGATTAAGTTAAACAGCAGAAAGGGCTAGATTAAGAGGTAGATGAAAGAAATGTCATTATTGCAGTGGAAAAACAACAGAAGTCAGTGAAGAACTAAACAAACATGGTTGCACATGGTGTGTGTGTGTGTGTGTGTGAATCAAAGTGAAATAACGTGACCTTTTTAAGGGTTTTCCACACTTAATTGCTCTTGCAAAGCACAAAAACATTTAAACCCTTGTGAAATTTGTCCAAACAACTAGAGGCAAAGAACAAGCCAGCAACAACAACAGTATCTCTATCCTTCTCTCCTTATTACAGTGGAATTAATTAACAGCAGAAACTGTAAGAAATATCATTAGCATTCACGGTAAATATGTGGGTGTCCTCAGGCTTCTCAGATCCATCTGCGGTTGGAGGACACATTACTGTTGGGTTTTTTTTTTCTCTGGTAATCTGTTTTCTAATTGTGTTTGACTTCTTTCCACAACATTTGGAAAGCAATTTTTCTTATCTGAAATGTGTGAACGCTCTCTGAAGTGCTAGTGACTCTTTTCAGAGCATTTTATACAGGAGGGACTCTATATAAAACTTATCAGCTTTGCTCATGAATATTAATTATGTGACAGTACATTGGACCATGAGTCTGATTGTCAGGGCAGGTTGCATAATAAGATTAGCACTTACTCATACTTATTATATAATATAATATTTATTAATCCTTTAGGTTAACTTTTATTTTATACTTTTAGTTTTTATTTTAATTATTAGTTATTTTGTTATGTGCTATTGTCATTTTTATTATTTATAATAAAACATATTTTTATAATTCTAATTTAAATGTATTTTTGTTTCAGTTTTATTCATTTTAGTACTTTACTTATTATATTTATTATATATGCTGTATGATATGTTTTAATTAAAAAATTAATTAGCAAATTACCATGTTTCAATTTTACTTGTAGTTAACAATAACAATGTTGCGTTCAATCATTCATTCAGAAAAGAGAAGGTGATATTTTTCATGGATACCATGGCTAATCTTTTCAATATAATTTAAGTAAATTAGTCAGCTCTAAAATGACAAAAAAGCACCATAAAGGTGCATATATCAAATAAGTAAATAACATAAGTTGTCCACATGACACATTCATAATGTAAACAAATCAGGCTTTTCATTGAATCGTTTATGTTTTTCAATGAATCAGTTCAGAAACAGACTAAAAGATCCATTCATGAATTGAACTGATTCAGTTCTTGAGTTCAACTCACTGATTCAATGGTCCAGTCCCAGTGGTTAACAGTCCGCTGTAACATAAATATGACATATTTATTATTTTTGAGTGAACTTTCACTTTAAGAAAGCTTGTTTTTGGACTCTGCTTGGTGAAGACTCAGTGATGTATGTCTTTGTCCTTTCTTCATGTCTCAGAGGTTCTCCATCTTTAACTCTTCAGGGGAAAGTGATGGACACATTCCTGCCTGTGTTTTAGTGTCTGTTTCATCTATCCATATTTCATATTTTGGCTCTTTTGTTTGGGAGCTCCCATCGCAGCTAGTAATTTTTCCACATTTTGACTTTCCTCTCTTCTGAATTGTCTCTGGTTCTTTGTTTGTCAGTGGTGAGGCGCTATCCAGTGTTTGTGGGCCGGGCGCATCGCTCTTACACCCGTCAGGAGCCGCTGTATATTCAGACCGTCCTGAAAGTCAACCGCACACTCTACATCGGAGCCAGGTAATGCCAACAATTCAACAATAAACACTTCAGATGATAATAATTCTTACATTTTTTACGTTATAAAGTTTATTTTGCATATAGTTGCACATACTGTATTACTGAAGAATTGAATTATTTTCTGTTGTAAACATTGTTATTTTGTTATTATTAATATGTCATTATGTTTTTAAATACATTTTTAACTTAGTATTTAAAAAATTGTTATTTAATAAAAACTGAAATATCATATTTTACATGATTTCATTTCATTTTAAATATTCAATAAAATGTAATTTTTATATACTTTTTTTAGTTTTATATTTTCACTATTTGCTTTAATTTTATGCTAATCTTGAAATATGCTTTTGCCCTTTTATTGGTATTTTATTATCATAATTTTATTCATATTGTTTTTCATGATTAGATTTATTTTAATGCTGTTTAGTTCAGTTTGAGTTTTTATTTATTTCCAGTTAATAATTTTAGTGCTTCAACTTTCCATGACAACATTTCAAATATTTTTATTTTTTCCTCTCATATTTTTAGATTTTAGATTTCAGCTTCATGTCAATTAACCAAAATCTTTGACTATAATTATCTTTAATAACCATGTTGGTAACTGACAACATTTTAAGTCATCAAGATGTTAATTTGAGCTTTAATTCCACCCACTCTATTCACGCAGTAACATCTCTGTTAGGTTTTACATTCTGAATTAATATAACATGAATATAATATCCTCTCTGTTATTAAAACCTTTCTATTTTGCTATACCATGTCGGTACCTAATTGGTCTTAAATGGAAATGACAGGTTACACAATGAGAAAATGTCATTAGGTTTCAAAGCTCTGACAAGAACACTCCGTCCTTCTAGCTCAACAGCATCAGCAGTAAAACAGCATGTTCTCTCCACACAGTCAGAGAGTGTGTGTGGATCTTGTGATGGGAAATCTGTGTCCAGTTTGACTGGTGTTACTTTTAGTTACATCTTTGAAATGGGTCAGATGGACAGGCCTTCAAAGGGTTTGGACTCCCGAGGGAGTTGACATGTGGTCCTGGTTAGGCGCTGCTTGAAAGTTAAACCCCTGTTCGTTGACCTTTAACCATTACACAGTCGAGCTGCTTAAACGCTTGCTTTCTCTGTAGCTAGAGAACAGATATAGTCTGTTATATACACTCTCTTAGACATTCTGGAAAGTTGAAACGTATAAACCGGTTCCTGTCACCACAAAACCCCAGAGCTGAGAGCTCAAATATAGACTGTTCTCATAGACAGCTTTTATCAAAACTCTTTAGTGCTTCAGTGTG
Source organism: Carassius auratus (assembly GCF_003368295.1). Classification (NCBI taxonomy): domain Eukaryota; kingdom Metazoa; phylum Chordata; class Actinopteri; order Cypriniformes; family Cyprinidae; genus Carassius; species Carassius auratus. The sequence goes on from NC_039269.1 coordinate 31,456,605, forward strand.
TTGTGTGATGAAATATATATTCACAGACTTTCTGTTTGTTATTGTTTACCTGACTGTTGTTTTGATATTATTTATATACTATTTAGTATTTAATATTATTTTTAAAAATGACCTTATATGTTTTATACTATCAGCTATTATTTTAATTTTGGATACTTTTGTTATGCTTCTTTATGTCATTTTCATTTATTTATTTATAATTTCTGTTTATATTTATTTGAAGTTTTATAATTTGTAATATTTTAACCTATACTTTAAGTTCAATATTTCAAAATTTTACATTTAGGTTTTCATCTATGTATGTATAGATAGATAGATAGATAGATAGATAGATAGATAGATAGATAGATAGATAGATAGATAGATAGATAGATAGATAGATAGTTTGTTTTTGTTTTATAAACAAAAACAATTATTCATATGTTTTAGTTAACAATAACAACAAGTAGATGGCAGATGCATTCGTAAATTTACTTAGCCAAATATCAGATTGTTTTAATATGTCTTCAATTATTATTATAATTTTTGTTTATTTTTAAATAGTATTAGTATTTTTACTCTTTTTAAAGCATTAACCTAATTTATTTTTGGTAGATTTATGCTCAAAACAAGAAAATGGGATAAACCAAAAACATTTAATAAATATTAGATATGTTTACTGAAAATGACTATCAAAACCATTATATACAAATTTGCTTCTCAAGTAAATGTGTTTTTAGTTCATATATTTATTTCATGGATGTTTTTCCTAATTAAATTATTTTTTTTATGTGTGTGTTGTGTTTTGCCTACTCTATAATATGTAAAGTATGTGAACTGTGATTCAGTATTTTAATTGTAAATTAAGGCCCATTTTCATTGTTACTGCTAATGCTGGTCTTCGTATACGGGGTGTGTGTGTGTGTGTGTGTGTGTGTGTTGCTGCAGAGATGACCTTTATCGAGTGGAACTGGACCATGTGTCTGGAGATGAAATGTTCTACAGCAAGGTGAGCCCTTGTAGTGCTCTCTCTCTCTCTCTCACACACACACACACACACACACACACATAATTGCATGTAAGAACACCTTGCTTATTTTACCTTGAATGTAGGTAATGATTTTACTCCCTTGTTGTTCCACAGAAAAGGACGTGGGAATCCAATAAGAATGACATCCGCATCTGTAGAATGAAGGGCAAACATGAGGTGAGTGTTCAGTGCCAAATAACACAAAGTTTTTTTCACATTTCACGGCCCTTTTAGCACCGTCTTAGCAAGGAAATCATTCACATCACAGCACTTTGAGTGATTTACTGTTGCCAGGAGCTCGATGTTTCAAACCTAAGGCAGATCTTCTCCCAGATAGTACACTACAGTAAAACATAAGGATTTTGCTTATTTCTGCAGTCTTGCCTCTCAGCAGATGCTTTTAGCCTTATTGTGGACGATTACTTACAGCCTTGGTCAGTTTTGGTTGTTATTGAGGGATGTGGATTTTCCTGTTATTTGCTTGTGTTTTTAACTTCTGTGATTCGTTCACTTTTATGACTCTGGCTGTTTTATCAAGTATGCTATCTTTCCCACAGCTGATGTGTGTCTAGTGCAACTTGACAGACACTTACAGTTGCATTTATGTATTTAGCAGTTGAAGTGTCTTACAACATAGAACAATTGAGCCAACAATATTCATAGTATGCAATGGCAGCTTCATTTGAAAAAATTGTAAATGTTTTGTTTGTGTGTGGCTACTTCCACACATCCTAAATCCAGAAATATCATCCAAAAATTAACACAGATCTGAAATGAGGTATTTTGCTCTTCTTTAAGTTTTACTTTATTCCTAGGCAAAGTTAAAGATGCTCTTTGTAATTGTTTTTCTTAATGCAGTTACCGTAGTCATACAGTTCATGGAAAGCTGGTGGTAAATGTAATTTTACTGAAAACATTGGGGTACTTTTTGCTATAGCAGTTTGTGTGTCTCCATTGGAAAGAGTTTTGGCCTTACTTCAGCACATTTGGACCTGACAGCTCCTGCAGCAGTTCACTTATGTTCAGCTCAGTAATGATCCATCTACATGCTGGTTTGGTAAAAACAGGTGATATTCTAGCATTACATAATAAACTGCAGAAGTTAAGATGATTTTAAGAGGGCGATTTGACATGTTAGCAGGAAACATAACCTTTATTACAAGAGATCTCTATTGAGGGATGGATCACGATGAACTAACAACTGACAACTTATAATTGTAATGAGAAGCACTTTAAACATTAACATAACTGTTTGACACAATCTGTTTGTTTAAAGCGTTTAAAGTGACTTGACTTGACTGCAAAAAAAAAAAAAAGTATACTATCGTATATAATCACAACATTATGTAAACATAAAACAAACTTTATTTTGAAAGCGATTAATCGTTTCACAACACTAATTTTTAAACTGCAACTGTTTGTTTGTTTTTTATCAGAAAATAATTGATTGTTTTCCCTAAAGTTATTAGTGATTCTCAATCTTTTTTTGTTTTGTTTTGTTATTAGTTTATTGTATTTGAATTAGCATAATGACATCATGCTTTTAGCCACTGATAGTTTGATTATATATCGTTAAATCACCATTGCTGCAGCAATACAGCTTTAGACATTATTTTTGGACTTTGTGTCAGATTTTGCACCATTTTTTTTCACCTTTTGAGCATCCTGCTACGAGTATTGAATTTTTAAGTCAGCATGAATGGAAAAATCTTTAACTTTTGAAAGCACATCTCAAGTCCCATGTAGTCTGCAACTTAAGTTGATTTTGAAAAAGTGTGTTGTTGTTTTTTTCACATCCCTTGATCTGCCCTGCCCAAATAATTCTCCTGAACTCTTTGTTCAATATTCTTTTTTACTTAAGAAGATTTGAGAGTTTGCGAAGGCCTGTTTTTTCAAGCCGCATGCAGTCGGTTCTCACGTCTGAATCTCAGCCTCGATTGTTTCTCTCTTTGATGTTTTTGTGATAAATCTGTTCTTACTCTTCAGTTAAGGAGCTAATAACCTTCTTCCTTCTGTGCCCACCTTCGTAATGTAAGAGTCGTGCTTTCCCGCTCTTTCGCAAACCAGGCCTTTTTAATAGATGTGTATGACTGCAGGGGAGAGAACTTCAAGGGACTGAGTGTCAAACCTGGACAAGGATTATTGTTTGGCAAGAGGGAGCTTACAAATTAGACCTGTCTGCCACCCACCCACATGTTCGCTCAAATCTGAGACATCAAACACGCACCTGTGAATCTCTGCCTCCGGCAACTTCTGCAACAGGCTCTCATGCTCTCTGCTTCTCACTTTCTCTTTCTTGCTATTGTGCATTGTTTTTGTTCGTGATCGCTAATTACCTCAAACTATAAACCGGTTTTTCACAGCGTTTGCCTCTAATTGTGTGAGATTGACAGAATATTAGCACAGACGGAATGGAAATAAGTCCATTTGAGAGACATGTCCAATTAAGCGTCCCTCTGTCAGAGATCTGACCGCACACCTCCACACACCACTTATAGCAGACCTAAAACTGAAGCCAGGGTTTGCACTTCATCTGCTCTGGGATAAGATTAGGTGGACTTTAGAAAGTGCTGTCAGATGAAATGTGTTTGATCTGATGTAGCATGTGTTCCTGCAGTAATTGTGTTCTGCTGCTTGATTTAAGCTGACATGATTTCATAATGAGGGAGGAAATTCAATATCCTTATTCTGACTCCTCTCTCTCTCACACACACACACGTACACACACACACACACACTTACTACAGTGAGGATCTGTAAAATAGCACTGTGTTCATGAGAAGAGAATTATTGTTAAAACTAAGACAATTAAAATATATTTTTTGTTAATTGAAATAAAATTTTATTATTATTTTAAAAATATCAATTATACTTATATAATTAAAAAATGTTGCCTTGGCAGTTAAGTGAAAAGTAATGAATTTAAAATAGAAAGTGACAACTGAATAATAAATACATTTAATACAAATTGAAATATTTGAAGAGTAATTAATAAAAATAACAATCACAACACATTTACTATAGAACCTTATTCAAGTGAAATCTGAAATGATGAAAAACACTTCAACAAAAATGACAATTGATTGAAATATGCTGAAGATGAAGTGTATTAAACATATATAAACGTATATAAACATTAAATTTAAAGGAAAACTGAAATATTAATTAGATGGAAACTGAAAATAAGAAATGTTGCATTGGTCGTTGACAGAAATATAATAAGACAAATACTGAAATAAGTAAATCTAAGTAAAAACTAAATAAAAATGTCATAATAACAACAAATTACTAAAACATTGAAACACTGAAACATGATGAAAAACTTAAAACTATAAAAACAAGTGAAAATGTTGCTTTGCAAACAAGTGAAATTTCTCAACAAATAAGTTAAAATATAAAATTAGTCAATTGAAAACTGAAATAAATGTATTAAATCTAAATAGAAATAAATATGACAAAATCGCTTAACCAAAATTATAGTTTAAGCGTTAGCGTTGGCAGAAGTGCATTAAATCACAACAACATCTTAAGAGGTGGATAAATGGATCATTCATAATTCATATGAAGACGCAGGAGTTGAATTACTGCGTTTGGCTGTCACTCGTGCAGTTTTGATTGGCTTTTATGAAGTGCAAGATAAACAGATTTCTACAGAAATAACACAGTGTCTATAGCAAGATCACATCTGCCGCCTGTGATGCTCCTAAAGGGAGGATAGAAGTGTGTGTGTGAGATGTGATAGATACACTCACATCCTCTCTAGTATCTGTTCTCGCCTCTCGTTGAGTTCCAATTGTCATTTTTATTGGCTTGAAGGGCACTGCAGGAAGAGGACTTCATTTGTGGGGTCGTTCTGAATGAAAATGAGCAACGGGGTCCCTTCATGAGCGATTCACTGAATATCTTTTCCTCGGCCATGAAGAAAATGTTATTGCTCTGATATTGCTGTTATATAGCTCAAGGCACTTGAGCAGGTTTGTCTCAGATGTCTTGACAAAAATGTCTTAGGAGGAATAAAATAGACACCGTGAGATAATTGTTAGGAGCTATAAAACTGCAGGAAAAAGTATGTGAACCTTTTTTTTTTTTTTTTTTTGAAAGCATTTAAATTTGATCTAAACTTCAGCTTGTTGTGTGTAAACATACATATTTACTCTATTCATGTTTACACATTTATGATTTTTCTCTTGTGTATGTTCCTTGTTCCGCAACATTAAGCAATTAAACATTTAATTTTTTTTTTTTTTTTTTTTTTTGTTAATGGAACATTTTATAAAACATTCAAGCTAAATATTGCATATGTTTTTTTTTGTTGAATATCATATTTAATGCATCAGACTTGAGAGATGAACAAATACATTGTCCTTAAAAGCCTGATGATCATATTTGATAGTGACACTCATATTTTAACACGATTCTTTTCAAATTCTCCATTATGGACAATCAAGTTGCTTCTGCCCAGTAAGCGTTCATCTTGAAATATTACCACAACATAAAATTTATTATGCTTACTTTAGAAAAATCAGTAAAACTTTCACAATAAAAAGGTTCATAAACCATGAACTGAAGGTGGGTGTTTTAACAATTATACTAAAAGGTTTTTTACTTTCTAAAACTTCTAAACCATCAATCAGACAGCAGAAGGCATGCAGTAGATGGTTTACGACAAGCTTTTCAGCAAAGTTTTGATCCTTTAGACAAATCTTTTGTACAAATCTTTATATGGTTAAGTACTAAATGTGCCGTAATCTGACAGCAAGTGATTTTGGTGCAGAAAGAAGTGAAAAGCAATTGGAGTGGGAGGAACATGCAGAGAGAGAACAAGGAGTGGTGACTGGTGAGGAGTGAGGAAGGTGAGAAGAAAGAAAGCAGAGTGAGGGAGTAAGGGACTTTGATCAGAGCAGAAAGGAGTCTGCCGGGGTACGGGAATCGTACACTGCCTTGTCACACGCTCTGATCTGAATGATAAATCTTGACACTTTTTTGATGGTGTTTCACAGAGACCTGAAGCACATGTGCTCATCCCCAGAGCGAAACTTGCTTTTTACACCTCTGACGGGCGTACGGATCGACCCGCGCGCAAACCTGCATCTCTGATGAATTCAATTTTACAGTTTATGAAGCGGAACGTAAGATCTCCCCACCCCTGCAGAGAGTTTACAGCACACTCTTCCAGCTGGGCCGTTCTGCTCATGTTCAGCTGGATGTTTATGATGAACCTGAGTCCGGAGGGGAATAGATGGGCTTCAAGACAACGTGGCGCCAAAATTGAGCTTATTTTCTTTCTTACTAAATCTCCTTATTTTTAATTTAGTCTTCATTAGTGCACATTATACTCATGAAAATATGTCCATCAACAAATCAGTTTTTCTCAGCTAAAACAGATTTCCTATCCTGATTATGTAAGCAAGGCCTTGTGGGCGGGGAAACATAATATTAACCAATTAGATATTGAGTGTTGCTTGTATGTGCAAAACATCGAATGAAAGGGGCTCCTTTTTTTCTGTTGTCGCAGGTTGCTTATTTAGTCTTGGGATGAAGCAAACCACCCTGTCGCCTGGAATGCAATTTCAAACTTTTGAAATGAAAGATACATTAAAACAAGATGTGCAATAAAGAAATAATATTTGACTAAATTAATGAATTAAATTTGACACTGTGCATTGCATGCGATCAATGGCATCAGTTGCAAATATTAAACATTTAGAAAAATCTTACACACAAAAAAAAAAAAACACATACACAGGGAAGAAGCTGGCAGTGTTGATATGGGAATGTAAGAACATACCTCAACATATCTTTCACAGCATCCAGGTGGAAATACTCACGATAATAAGAGGTGAAAGGTTGCGTCATTTTATATGCTCTGACTCTCACGCACAGACTTCAGCTTATCAAAAATGAAAAGATCCCTGTCCTTCTTGCTATTCAAACACATGCACACACATGCTGTAAGTTGATCTGTCGCTAGGGAGTATGTGTTTAATGCTGTGAGCAGCTTGAACACATTTGTAATGACATCTCTTGTGCAAACACATGCACACAGCGAACGGTGGACATGCATCTGTAACAACACATAGACCCTCAGCAGTCCTGCTAATCACCTCAAAGAGCCTGACCTCAGTGTCGGCACCCTCAGGTTTCAGCTCCACCAGGAGGCCCAGTCAAACTCAATGGGCAGAGCAGTGAATGGGCCCTATGGTGGAGCTGCTCGATGGGGCCCACATGCAGGGGTTTTAGCAAAATACACAAAACCACTTCAAAAGTTCCATTGATGTCCGTCAGGGAACAAAGGCATTCCTGATGCATGAGTGTTCACAGCTGGCTATCCAGTAGCTTTCAGGTCTGCTTTTATAGCTGGACCCACGTCGTGATGCATTCAAGTCCAGCTACTTCCTGTTTCTGTGCTACACAAAGACGTGCAGCAACATTTTGCAAATCTAGTCCAAATACCATGTAAAAACCTGGAGAAAATTAATATTTTTTGATGATGCCCACAGTGTGGGCTCTGTGGTGGAGCTGCAAGCGTGGACCTACTTCTCTGCTGTCTGTCTTCCAAAACAAACACAGCACTCAAAATAATGATGTCTGGGGGAAAATGACTTGTGAAGCTGGGTCAATATTTACAGCCTTATTCTTTTGTCCGTCGAACCCTACCCTTTCATGTCTGACCCAATGCACGCTGTTTTTGTTCATCTCTCTCTCCTTCACCCAAATTTTAATTAGCATTCAAATGACTTTGTTAAATGACATGAAAGTCAAATGCTGCCAAGTCATTGTGATTCAAAGTAAAATACAGAGAGTCTGATATTATCACTGCTGTTTCCACTCAATAATTAATATGTATAGTGCTTTCTATAGTGTTTATTAATTTTGAGATAACATAATTATACAACCTCTCTCTCTCTCTCTCTCTCTCTCTCTCTCCCTCAGTTTTAAACCTAAAACCTTCAGTTTATTTTCAGGTTTTTGTTTAAATGTTGAAACCTCAAATTTGACAAGAATAATGAATATGTTTTAAGTTTCAAACAAGAGTAATTCTTATCTTTTTCTCTGTGTTTCCTTAAGGAGGAGTGTCGTAATTATATTAAGGTGTTGTTGAGCCATGATGGTGGGCTGTTTGTGTGCGGGACAAATGCTTTCAACCCGCTGTGTGCCAATTACACGGTGAGTGTTCCTCAATGCCTGCAGATTTCACCGTCTCCCCTGCGTTTACCGCAGCAAACATGTAGAGCGGGTAAAGCACAATTCTACACAAACAACACAAGGTTCAGTTCTGTTCATCTGTCTATATGTGGAAGAAATTCAACAGGAGCTTGTTATTTTATTACATTTTTTGAAGCTAAATACACAGTTAAATAATGCTGTGTATCACTGATTCAGTTACATATTCAATGTTGTTTGCATCATGTCACCCACCTCACAGTTTTACTACTAAACTAAATACAGTTCAGTCATTAAAAATGTGTGAGTCATATCCACTGAATCATTAGAAAGAATCGGTTCAGTTGAACTCATACATGCATGTTTACAATGCATTAACAATAATGAAAGTGGATCAGCATTGATGGAAGGTCAATCGCCTTAATGATTTCAATTCAGTAAATAGATGCACACAATTACATTGGAGGCTTCTGATGAGATGATGTTCATTAGAATTGTATCAGAATTATGAATGCATATGTAAATTGTTTTGGGAGTGAATCTTTTAGGAGTCTGAATTATATCACACCAAAATCGAAGGGCAAAAACTGAGTTTACAATCACAATTCTGTTTTTTAACCACATAATAAAAAATAAAAGGATAGTTGTGACTATTCTATTTGTGAGTTTCTCTCTCAACCTTTATGTCTCACAATTCTGTATTCATATATAGCAATTCTGACTTTATATCATGCAGTTCTGACTTATTTAAAAAATTTGTGAGAAAAAAGTCAGATTTGTGAGATAAAATCATTTGTTTATTTATTTATCTGGCATACATACATTACCAAAGAACTGAGTTAATTTTTTTGTGCATTCAAACGATTAATCACGAATAATCGCATCCAAAAATTTAAGTTTTTGTTTACATAATATATGTGTGTGCTGTATATTATGTATATATAAACGCACACGCATGCATGCATATATTTAAGATTTTCTTTTTACATTTATATAGAAAATATATTTATATATGATATAAATATTTTCAAAATATATGCTGTATGTGTGTGTATTTATTCATACATAATAAATATACACAATACACCCACATATGTTATGTAAACAAAACTTTTAGTTTGGATGCGATTAATCGCAATTAATCGTTTGACAGCTTAAATGTTCAGTTGGTCATATGGTATTTAATGTTTCATCTTTTAATTCAGCATATGTTTTCTTTTGAACTTGTGGTGAAATTTCACAGGGATACTTCACGAGACTCACTCTTTTGTTGCGAGCAGATTTTCAGGCCACATCTTCAAATCGTTGTTTTTACGGTATATTACAACATCAGAGCTGATTTACTGCTTCATATAAAACTGAAAAGGCCTTTCTGGAGACAGTTTGGTAGGTTCGTTTTATTTGTGAGATAAATCGTCACGCACTACAGTTGTGTTTTGAAGTCTCTCTCACCCATGCACACGCTCACTAACACTCTCGACTGTTGCTGGGAGCGTGTAGAAATGATAGCAGCGCTTGTGAATGTGTTTGGAGATGTGTGTGGTTTATAACAGCTATCATCCTCTAAGAGTGTCATATTCTGTCCTCACAAACAGTACGTGTGTGTGTTTGTACAGAGAGACACTCTGGAATTGGTCGGCGAGCCCATCAGTGGAATGGCCCGGTGTCCTTATGATCCCAAACACGCTAACGTGGCTCTGTTTGCAGGTAACTGACTGTCTTTTGTGGCTATGTAATGACTCTAACTCACATTATTTGCATAATGGACTGATTCGTTTAGCACTTTTGTAATCTGTGATAATAAGAGCCGTACACCCAGTGGATACACAGCATAATAATGTTTAATTTCACCTAATTTATAGCTGTTTTATTTGCCTTCATAAATGTGTTTAACCACCTCTTCTTAACATCGTTAAGCTCAAGGATTTTCAGTTCGAGCCTTTTGCCACATATATCATCATGGCACAATGTCGATGCTCACTTCTGGTTATTGGCCGCTGACCTCTGCCGTTTGACCTCAGAGGGCAGCTTGTTCACGGGGACAGTGACTGACTTCCTGGCCATCGACGCTGTCATTTACCGCAGTTTGGGAGAGAGTCCAGCCCTGCGCACGATCAAGCATGATTCCAAATGGTTCAGAGGTACTGTTTCATACATAAAATAAAACCATAAATGTTTGGTTTTAAATGGTCCTTCTATGGAATCACCGGTTTACTTCACTCATTTATTCATACATACAGTAATAAATATACACAATACCCACATATGTTATGTAAACAAAAACTTTTATTTTAGATGCGATTAATCATGATTAATCTTTGACAGCTTAAATGTTGCAGGAAAATTTTTTTAGGCTAAATCGTGTGCACAATTTACTAATTCGTTCCCTCAATTAACTAAAACGTGCACACGATTACTATTGCGTTCCCTCGATCTACTATTTTGTTCACCCGATGTATAAATTCTTTGCACGATTTACTAATTCGTTCCCTTTATTTGCTAAATCGTGCGCATGATTTAGCAAATCGAGGAAACGCAATAGTAAATCGAGGAAATGCAATAGTAATAGCACACAATTTATTTATTTTTTCTTGCATGTCATGTACGGGGTTCTGTAGGTATTTAATGTTTCATCTACTTAAAAATAAAGGGTCTTTATTGGCATTGATGGTTTCTTTAAGAACATCCAAAGAACCTTTCGGTCACACAAAAGGTGCTTCATAGTGGAAAAATGTTTTTTGAGAGCGTTGTTTAATTGGTCATAATATAGGTTAAAACACTATATTTGTATATTTTAAACATTGTTTTTAGTGCTAAGGGACAAGCCAAACTTATTTTCAGTTCATCGTACCGTCAAAAGAGCAAAAGCTGCACCTAACCTGGATTATTCCTTATTAAGTCAATTTGTATTTGTCTTACTCTGAAATCAACTTGTCATCCTGAAGTGGGGTTTATTTTGTAGATTTCAAAATAGTTTCATGAAGCAGCTCACAGCACTGAATTCTGAGTGTGATTTCACACCAGACACACAGAGAGCGCTAACAAAACCATTTTTTTTTTTTTACCTGAGTTGTTTTTCACAAATATGCGAGACCTTGTAACCACGGGAAACTGCACAGAGCTCTTGGAGCCTCATTCAGATGAGAATAGGTGGATGAGTGTATAATTTAGAGCTCTCTGTTTGAACTTTGGAGAGCTATGAGTTGAATATCATTGAGGGAGTGAGACCGACATCCGTATGGAGCTGCAAAGACCTGCATCTGCTTTCTAAAACACACAACACTCACGGAGAGAGAGGAGAGGCTAAGACCTCCGAATGTCCTCTCTTCACTCTCTTTGCTTTGTTTAAGAGGACATGCATGTTTAATGAGGACTATCTCAGCCTCATTCAGTTATCTTGCTGTATATCTCCCTCTCTCCCCGCCTCCCTCTGGGACTGTGCATATGTTGTTTGTTCAGATGAAATGTCTTTATAATGACTGATGAGTGTTTACTTATTTGAGCTACAATTTCTCCATAGGACGCCCTCAGACTGAAAAATGAAAGCCTGTGTTTGTGTATGTGTCTTACAGAGCCTTATTTTGTGAGCGCCGTGGAATGGGGGCCTCATATCTACTTCTTCTTCAGGGAGATGGCCATGGAGTTCAACTACCTGGAGAAGGTAAGAAAGAGAAGTACAGGCGGAGATTTACACTGTTGTTCAAAAGTTGGGGTTGGACAATTTGTTGTAATTGAAAGAAGTCTCTTTGGGTCACCAAGGCTGTTTGTTATTTGTTTAAAAATACAGTAAAAGTTTAATAATGTGAACTATTATAACAATTAACAGGTTTCTGTTTGAATGTGATATAAAATGTCATTTATTTCTGTGAATTTCTGGCATCATTACTCCAGTCCTCATTGTCACATGCTCTTTAAGAAATCATTCTAATATAGTGATTTAATTATAATACAATATAAATCAAGGTTGTATTATCTAACTCCAAACTTGCACATTAATATACAGTAGCTATCAATGACAATTCAGTATTGAGAAACTTGATAGTGCTCCGCCCATTAGTCAGAGGTCAGCCAATCATAACACTTTAACATTGACATCACTTTAAAGGTACAGTACTGTAAAGATCTGGTATCGATGGAATTTTAATCTGAAGAAGTAGTTTTCCCAAAAATGAAAAATTGCTGAAAATATACTCACCCTCAGGCCATCCAAAATGTAGACGAGTCTGGTTCTTCGTTGGAACAGTCTTTCTAATGTAATGTAGCATTAAATCACTTGCTCACCAGAGGATCCTCTGTAGTGAATGGGTGCCGTCAGAATGAAGAGCTAATGAAAACATCACAATAATCCACACCAATCCACTCCATCAATTACTATCTTGTAAAGCAAAAAACTGCATGTTCATAGTAAACAAATCCATTATTAAGACTTTTTTTCTTCAAACTGGCTAAAATACCAGTCATCTATCCATAATATTGCTTTCTCCATTTCATTTAATTGAAATGAAAGTGAGAAAATGGTTTGGGTAAAACTAAATTATGACCACTTTTGGCACAAGAAGTCTTAAAGTACTTTATAATTGGACTGTAAAAAATTAACAAATGAAAATGAAATGCAGTAGAGCCCCTTTTGCAGTAGAGGATTTAACACTATTGAAGTGTGAGGTTGAAAAGCAGTTCTCCAGTGAATAGTCACTTTGATTGTAGCACTGAATAGAGGCTGTGTGGAATAAAAACTCAACTGTTTTCTTTTTGAATATGTGTGTGTGCATTAGGTGATGGTGTCCCGCGTGGCACGCGTGTGTAAAGGTGATTTGGGCGGCTCTCAGCGGGTGTTGGAGCGCCAGTGGACGTCGTTTCTGAAAGCGCGTCTGAACTGCTCGATCCCGGGAGACTCGCACTTCTACTTCAACCTGCTGCAGTCCACCAGCCCCATCATACGCATGCAGGGCAGGGACGTCATCCTGGGGGTCTTCTCAACACCCTCCAACAGGTACACACACTCATACAGGAGGAATCCTAAAGAGGACTTTGTGATTTGCATTATAGTGGAACAATCTGTGTGAGTGAATGATGAATGCAGATGAGACAGTAATGTGATTCAACAGCCCTGATGCACATAAGGACAAAATCCTTTGAGAAGGTTATTTCCTCAAATCATATTGGCACCATTTATTGTCTTATCAGTCTCCATTCCCAGATCTTTCTGGTTACTATTATTTGTAAAGCACTGTAAAGGTGAATTTCTTAAGAGTTTACATGGTTTATATTCCACACCAAAGCCAAAGAAAGAAAAGTTTTATTTTATTTTATTTTATTTTATTTTATTTTATTTAAGATCATAAATATATTATTTAATTTTATGACAACAATTATATAATAATTCTATATTTAATTGTGTTAATTTTCATGTCAGTAATATCCTGCAGTAAAAAAAAAAATAATGTTTGGTTTGTTTGTTTTTTGCTGTATGATATTATTTTTGTGACAATTAAACATATTTATAATTTCTTATGCATATATTTTTTTTAATATAATAAAAACATTTATTTAAAAATTTAATATATATATATATATATATATATATATATATATATGTGTGTGTGTGTGTGTGTGTGTGTGTGTGTGTATATATATATATATATATATATATATGTGTGTGTGTGTGTGTGTGTGTGTGTGTGTGTCTGTGTGTTTTATGTCATAAAACTAAAAAAATAATTGTATAAATAGATAAATAATATCATATTTTTCTACCAAATTCTTATAATTATAATGACAAGTTTTAAGAGAGAGTAATTCAATTAAGAGTAATCAAAACAAAGAAAAATAATGATTAATTTTATTATCTTATTTTATGATAATTAAGTATATTATTCCTATCAAATTCTGATTTAATTCCAAGTGCAGTAATTAAATAACAGTAATTATATACAATGATATATGTTGCTGCTTTTAAAATATGTACTAGTTAAAATTTAACTGATACAGTAATATTTTATATTTTGACATAAAAAAAGATACTATGTTAAACTAATGTGAATCTAATAAGAATCAACACTGACAATAATGAGAATTTCACAAAAAATGAGTAAAACATCCACGCACAGTAATGAGAATGAGATTTTTTTTTCATTAAGGTGATGAGGGAGAAAGTTCTTAACTATCATTAAAATAATTTCTTAAAATAGACTCATTTTTTTCTGTAAGTAAAATATAATTTCCTTTGGGATTAGTAGTGAAATATGATGTGGGCATGTTTTTGTGACATTCACCCCGTAAATGTGTAACGATTATGAAACATAACTAAATTGAAGGGAAATGGAAAGCGGTTCTACACACTCACGTACGCACGTTCCTCTGTGATTTCACTTCTTATTAGTCTGTTTTGAACCCGAGCAGCACGAATGAATCCAATTTCAAGGCAATTTGGATTTTGTTCTTTTGATATCCTGCCTAAAAGACCTGTTTTTTTCTCCAGAAGAAAGACAGAGTGAAGAGTCGTGAGAGTCTGATTGTGTCGGGAGAAAGACTGATTCAAATACTGTTATCAGAGATGTTAAGAAACGCCATAAACACATTTTAACAATGGATAAAACACTGATCTGCTTTCCTCAGGATTATAAATGGCCAGCTCACATTGTGCTGTAGATTACAGTAACAGTTGTGACATCTGTCAAAATGTGCGAAGGGAGCGAGTCAGAGAAAGAGAAAAGACTATACATTTAGAGAAATATGCTTCTGCATGGGAAGCCTGTATTATGATAGAAGTACCATGGTATTCTATGAGATACTTTACAGTGCTATTACTGTATTATATTGCATTGTCTACATTTTTATTTGCATAAAAAAATACAAACATACAAATAAAAGTACAAAGTTGGCAAGCAATATAGTTCTTTAACTTAAGTTGTTTACTTTTTTTAAATGTGTTTCTTACCTTAAATATCATAAATGCTTCATTTTTCACAGTAACGTCTGAAGGGAGAGTTCTCGTGTGCTGCGGTCTGGCTGTGTTACTCGCTCTAGAGTTATGGCTGAGCTTTTATGCCAAAGTACAAACAGCATGAGACTCCTCCTGCTTTGCACCATGTCCATTCTTCTCGTTTAGTCCTCATTTCTCAGCCCCCCGTCGTGTCCTGTCTCAAACGGCCGCGAGAGGCTTTGCCGCAGAGCCTTGTGTGATGAGGTGATCTTGGCCCGTTCCCCTCAAGCCCACTGGGCTGGGCAGTTACACAGGCACACTGCCAGGAAGCCTTTAAAGTAGTGGACGATAGGTGACCAGGGCCGAGAGCCAGAGAGAGCAGGGGGAAAGTAGAGCTCGTTTGTCTGGTTTGAGGTTTACAAGACTGTAGATCACTGTATCTGACAGCTCATTGGCTGGATTAGAATTGGAGGCCACAAACTTCTGACAGCTTATTGGCTTGAGAGGTGTTCTCGAAATGGCTGCTACTGGACCCCGTCTGCCCATCTCAGTTTTTGCAATGGCAACACACAGACAAAACTCTTTTGTGATGCAAAGTTTTTTCTCTTATGCTCACAAGGCTGCATTTTTTATGATCAAATTGCAATAAAAATAAAGTAATATTGTGATATATTATTACAATTTAAATTAAACACTTTGTGTTTGTATGTGTCTTAAAATGTAAGTTATTCCAGTGATGCAAATTCATCATTACTCCAGTCATCAGTGTCATGTGATCTTTCAGAAATGATTCTAATATGCTGCTTTGCTGCATCATTTTTATTGAATTGAATTGAATTTTTGATAATTATACAATACAATACAAAAATAAAAAAAAATTGACTAAAGTAAACAAAATAAAATTGCTGAGATTGGAAATATTTAAATAAAAGCTAATTCAAAAAGTTGTAAATACTATAATAGTACGGTATGTAAAAAATACTAAAATAACACTGCACTCTAATAAAAATGAAATAGCATGCAAAACATATAATATGTAAAATTGTGTATTCTTACAATTTTTTATAATAAAAAAACAGCAATAATGTTGGTGTAAAAACAGGTTTACTTTCTTTATTTGTGGAAAACACAAAAGGTAATACAGATAAAGAATTTCAGTCAGTGGGATACAGTAATGTTTTTTTTTAAATAATATTCATCAGGATATCTTCATTTGTATTCTGCAGAAGAAAGTAAGTCCTGCAGGTTTAAAACAGCATGAGGGAGAGTAAATGAAGACAGAGTTTTCATTTTTGGTTGAACTATCCTTCTAATTATGAGCAATAACTAGCAAACACTACTAATGAAGCCGCAGTATGTCGAAACAGTGTTTTATTCTTTTAATCACCTTCATTTTTAGTGACCTCCTGAGGTAAAATGTGAGAGGAGTCCGATTTTTTGTTTTTCCCTTTATTCTTTTTAAATAGTTGAGGTTATTATAAGGTTGTGCTTCTCAGGGAAGCACAGTAAAGAGACGAAGAGGAAGATGCCATCCAGTGACATCTCTGTTAATTTGGTGTAATTTTTGGCACAGATGTCCTCCATAAGCGTGGCAGGCGGCGGCTCAGGCCCGTCTCCAAATCAGTCCATTAACACCAAGCCCACTGCGGCATTTCTGTCCATCAATCTGCACACATTTTCCAAATTTTCCAAATGAGACCCTTCATTCCCTAAGCCCGTCAATTACCAATAGTCCATATTTAACAGATCAGAGCCCGTATTTTGTGTGTATCTATTAGTGGGGGATATTAGAGCGGAACTGAGCAGAAATGGAATGATTAGAATTGAATGAGCAGACCTCGTCATATCCGAATGCCATGATTGCTCTGGAGCTGTCTTATCTGCTTCAGTTTTATTTAGTGTGGAATGTGGAAAGACTCAATTGCACATCATTGTCATCAGGATAATGTTATTGTCTCAAATTCAAGTTTGCATCAAAATCATTTCCCATAAATGATTCCATTGGGTTGAGTAACATTTTTTTTCAGTGTCTGATAAATCTATAATAGTATATAAAAAAACTAAAATAACACTGTACTCTAATACAGATGAAATGGCATGCAAAAATATTAAGTAAAATGATACATTTTTTATTTAACTTTTTTAATTAACCTTTTATTGCTGCTATTTCTATAAACTTCCACAAGTCGTACATCTCACTGCTAAATACACAGCTAAAACCAGCATATGCAGATTGGCTGTTTTTAGCTGGTTTAAGCTGGTCAAGCTGGTGTTCATCTGGTTATGGCTGGTTGGTCAGTTGGTCTCCCAGCCTGACCATCTAAAGAAGTGTTCAAAACCCCTCTAAAACCAGCCTGCTAAACCAGATTCCTTTTTCTTTGATGATGATATTCAGTGGATTCATCAAAGTTTGCAGGGTTTTCTGGTTCAAAGTTAATTTTGTTTGAGGCTCTTTTAGAGTTTTGTTGGAGGTGCGAGGGCTTGGATTTGCCACAGGACTGTCATTTTAGATAAAGGACCATGAGGTGCAGTATTGGCCAAATGTTATCCGGCGTTGGCTCAGCAGGTCTGATGTCAGGTGAGGGGTGCAGACAACCCTGTCTCTCCAGATTCAGCGGGACACCACACAGAACTTGCCATATGTGTCACTGTGCTCCAGACACACATGTTCTGAGAGCAGCTGATGGGGCCATGTGTGAATCACACCTGTGGTTAATACAGTGTTTACACGTTTGTTGATATAAAAAATGATAACGTCCTGGATGTAAATGTTTTTTACAAAATGAAAAGGATTTAGCAAAATAATAATAGGATGAAAATTGAAATTGAGAGCAAGTAAAAACCTACATTCATTTATACAGAGAGGGGGATGGGGGGGGGGTTATAATTATTTCATAGTAATAAAAAACTAAAATGTGTTAAAAGAAAACTAACAATGATAAGCATCTTTTAAAATTTCATCTAATATATTAATTAAAAATATAAAATATATAATTTTTTATATAGTTCTACTAGATTATGTTTAGATAATTTTGCTTAAAATACATTAATATTTTATACTACAATATTTTTTATTAAGTTTTTAAAAGATGTCTCTTATGGGGTCCATTTATTTAATCAAAAATACTCTAAACACAGTAATATTGTGAAATATTCTTACAGTTTAAAATAACTGTTTTATATTTTAATATATATATATTATAAAATGTAATTTTCTCCAGTTCATTGTCACATGATCCTTCAGATATCATTCTAATATGACGATTTGGTAGTTATTATCAATATTGAAAGCAAATGTGCTGCTTCATATTTTTGTGGAAACAGATACTTTTTTTCAGGATTATCTAATAAATAAAAAAGTTGAAAGAACAGCATTTATTTTATTTGTAAAATTATATAGATTATTATATAAAGTATTATATGTCTTTGCTGTCACTTTTGATCAATTTAATTATTTTTTTTTTATTCAATTTAACTTGCTGAATAAAAAGAAATTTCTTATTCACTCCAAACATTTTAACAGTGCTTTAGAAGTATGAATTTCTGTGTGTATGCATCAGTGCACACCAGAATTGATAATTTCATATTTTGCATATGGCTGTGGTTCACAACAAGCCTTGGATAAGATTTGTGGTCTTGTGGCTAAAAGCTGAAATCTGGACAGATAAGAGGATCCAAGTTTCCTCAACAGTCCATCTGACCTCCCACCGCTTGGGAGTGGAGGAGAGAGAGAAACAAGCTGCCCTGGAACACATGGTGAACACCTGCAGACCAGAACACACACACACACACACACACACACACACACCACCGGGCTGTACACTTGCCCATCCTGGCAGTTCATTTTATAGCTTCCTTCTGTGTCTGACTGATCTATGATTTCCTTTTTGTTTCATATTTTGCTTTTAAAAGGAAGAATTCACCCCCCAAAAAATTTTATAAAACTGACATCATATATTCATCATCATGTCTTTTCAAAAAGTTTTTGTTTCTTTCATGAAACACAGATGGTTTTCATATTTTTTTTTTTCATAAATTGAAAGCTTATAGTGACCTAAAAGCATCATGGAAATGTGAAAAAGGATTCCATATTTGTATATGTATTATGCTTATGTGCTACATAATAGCTGTATGTAAATGTGGTGAGTTTGCTCTTGAGTTTTTATCAGTCTAAAGTGATTGGCTGTGGAGACTCTAATGAGATGCAGCAGAGGCAGATTGGTCGATTAGTCTGTCAGCTCCAGAAAAACGAATGGTCTTGTTGTGACATGTCACTTTGGCTTCGGGTAACAGTGTGTGTGTGTGTGTGCTTGTGAAAATGTGTCAGACTGTGCCGGTGTGTGTGTGTTTGAGGTGTGGATTGGTTCAGTGATGTGTCTTGACCCTCTTGTTCTCTGTGTCTACCCAGCATCCCCGGCTCGGCGGTGTGTGCGTTTGACATGCAGCAGCTGGCACGTGTGTTTGAGGGCAGATTCAAAGAGCAGAAATCACCAGAATCCATCTGGACACCTGTACCTGATGAACAAGTACCTAAACCCAGGTATCTATCTATCTATCTATCTATCTATCTATCTATCTATCTATCTATCTATCTATCTATCTATCTATATATCTATCTATCTATCTATCTATCTATCTATCTATCTATCTATCTATCTATCTATCTATATATCTATCTATCTATCTATCTATCTATCTATCTATCTATCTATCTATCTATCTATCTATCTATCTATCTATCTATCTATCTATCTATCTATCTATCTATCTATCTGTCTGGATAAATGGGAAGTTGTGGCCTAATGGTAAGAGCGTCGGACTCCCGATCGAAGGGTTGTGAGTTCTAGTCTCGGGCCGGCAGGAATTGTGGGTGGGGGGAGTGCATGAACAGCTCTCTCTCCACCTTCAATACCACGACTTAGGTGCCCTTGAGCAAGGCATCGAACCCCCAACTGCTCCCTGGGTGCCGCAGCATAAATGGCTGCCCACTGCTCCGGATGTGTGCTCACAGTGTGTGTGTGTGTGTTCACTGCTCTGTGTGTGTGCATTTCGGATGGGTTAAATGCAGAGCACAAATTCTGAGTATGGGTCACTTTCACTTTCACTTTCATCTATCTATCCATCCATCCATCCATCCATCCATCCAAAACAGGTAGTCAAATAAACGCCGTGCCTCTGATAGTGGCCGAGGGCATGGTCAACACGGACAAATAAAGGCCGGTCTTAAATAAAGGCCGGGGGAAAATTTGTGCAGCAGAGCCAGATAACGAACGTACATGCCTCATTCTCGAGTTAAGAACCGGTGGCATCGGTTTTCAGATCACCAGTACACTGAACCGAGAAGCGTTTCTGTCGGACATGACTGATTCGAGAACCGAGGAGCTGATGACACCGAACATGAGTGATTCAGCGTGAATCACAGCAGACTGACACACTGAGCGCATCCGAACCGAACTGATTCTTTTGGTGATTGATTCTGAACTGATCCTGTGGTAATGTTATGATCTCTGTCCGCTGGAACACTATCGCTTTTAATTTAAAACGGGTTATTTAAAAAAATTATTTATCAAACAGATGGAATTAGAAATAAAAGCCTGCTTCAAATAAAAGCCTGTTACCTTCTGCAGTTCAGGTCAATAAAGGCCCCGGCTTTTAGTTGAGGAATGACGGTATATAAATTTATCATTCTATCCATCTATCCATCATTCTATCTATCATTCTATTCATCCATCCATCCATCATTCTATTCATCCATCCATTCATCGATTCATTTTTCTATTCATCGATCCATCCAATCATCCATTGGTCTATTCATCCATCCACTCATCTATCTACTGACTGATCGTTCCATTCATCTATCCCTGATTCTGTCATTCTGTTCATCCTTCCATACATTTATCTATCAGTCTATCTCTCTGTCTATCCATCCATCTATCTATAGATTATCTATCGTTCTATTCATCCATCCTTCTGTTGTTCAATCCATCCATTTATCCATTGTTCTATCTCTCATTTTATTCATCCATATCAATATCTCAATCGGTCATTCCATCCATCCATCATTATATCTATCATTCTATTAATCCATCTATCCATTCATCCACTGGTCTATTCATCCATCCATCATTCTATCTGTCACTCTGTCTGTCATCCGATTCATCCATCCATCTATATATCAATCTATCTCTATCTATCCATCTAGTTATGTATCTATCAATCTATACTTCTATTTATCCATCCATCTTTCATTCCATCCATCTACCTATCCATTGTTCTATCTTTCATTCTATTCATCCATCAGTCATTCCATCCATCCATCCATCCATCATTCTATCTATTGTTTATTCATTCATCCATATATCTATTGATCATCCATCCATCCATTCCCCTATCTATCTATCTATCTATCTATCTATCTATCTATCTATCTATCTATCTATCTATCTATCTATCTATCTATCTATCTATCTATCTATCTATCTATCTATCTATCTATCTATCTGTTGATTTATCATTCCATCCATCCATCATTCTATTCATCCATCCATCCATTCATCCATCTATTGATCTATCATTCCATCCATCCATCCTTCTATTCATCCATCCATCCATTGATCTATCATTCCATCTATCCATCTATTGATCTATCATTCCATCCATCCATCATTCTATCTGTCATTCTGTTCATCCATCCATCTACCTATCTATCTCTGGTTATTTATACCATATTTTTTTTTACTTTCTTTTTCTTTCCTAGGCCTGGAGGATGTGCTGTCCAGGGGTCAAGGTTCAGCTCCTCCAACAGCCTTCCTGACGAAGTGCTGAATTTCATCAAAACTCATCCTCTGATGGATGAAGCGGTTCCTTTGCTCGGACACAGACCGTGGATAGTCAAGACTATGGTCCGGTAAGATGAGTACACTACTCAACACAGGCGTTGTGGAAAGATGCTAGTTACATGAAGTGTGTTGCAGAGAGTTGAAAAGGTGAAACGTCATTCTCAAGGTCTGCTAAAAGCCGTACTGCTTAAACTGAACTCAGGAATCAGAGTCCGAGCTCTGCTGTAGTGTGGTTAGTGTTCAGCATCTACACTCAACGGACATCATTCTGTGAGCATTCCTATTAAGAGTGTTCCTATAGTGTCTCTCAAGGTTAGTGGAAAAAAAAAACTTTAGTTAAAATATAAATCTAAACTCCAGAAGTGCTTCTGCAGAGAGTAAATTGCCTGAGGCCTTCAGGAAAAATATAGGTATAAATCATCTCGCTTTTAAAAATGTGATTGAAACGGCCACTGGGTTGCTTCAAGATAACTAGATGTAAATTGACACAAAGGACAGTGGTACTCTGGTGTACATTTGATTCATATTCAATAACAGACCATTTTGGCTGAATGGTTATCTTGAATAAACTTTAGTGAATAACTCCTCATAAAGATTTCACTGACTTGAAAAATAGACAGCTCAATTGTATTTTTTTTTGTAATCATTACAATAAAGTAAAAGTACACAGAAAGTAGAAGCTATTGTGAGCCGTCAGAGACGTGTTGTGTTTGCTGACTTTAATCCAAATAAGTCTTTTTACACCTAATCTTCTCAAGTCTCAACAGAGAGAGTATTTACAAACCTTATCTCTGACATCCCTTTTTAATTATTTCATAAGCTGTGTTAAGAATAATGGTTTAAAACAGATAGCGGCAGCACTAAAATCTGATTTATGTTTGAAGCTATCAGCCGAATTCAACGGATCAACTGAACCTTATTTACTTTCTTAATGTTTCAGTGCACAATTCATCAATGAATGCTATTCTAAAGAAAATATATCTTTGCAAAGTTTATTCAATTTGTAATAACTTGGTTTACCCATGAAAGGACTGTTTTATTCATCAGAATTGCAACTAGGCCATGTGGGTGGGGAAAATAATATATTGTTACATTGTTTTTTTTCTTATTCAGTATTCTGCTTCCCTTGGAAATATATCACATCATGGTTGCAAAATGGCTTGCAAATGCAGTTTTGTGCTGATTTTAAAGCACTATTTTATTTGGGTACTGTAAACAGCTTACATTTAGCATGATGAAATATATTATTGCCTGAAAAGTTCTCCTTTATTGTCTTTCATCATATTGAGGTTGCAACTGCTTTATAAAAGCAATACACTTCTGTAATGGTGTGCATATTGTTCTGTTTCCCACACTTTTAAGGTACCAGTTGAACACTATGGTGGTGGACACTGAGGCAGGCCCACATCGCAATCGGACTGTGGTGTTCCTCGGATCCACCAGGGGAACCGTTCTCAAGTTCCTCATCACACCCAGCCCGGAGAACCCGTACTCCAACACCAACACCTTTCTGGAAGAGCTGGAGGGCTACAACCCAGAAAGGTGAAGGGATTTCTTCTTAACCAGAATCATCATCAGCTCAGTTCAGTTCTTATCCAATAGTTTTAGCCAATTGAATAATGCTGTAAATGTTAAATATGGTGATTGTTTTCTGATTGATGGAGTGATAAAAGCAGATATCCTGCTGCAAAAACCTTTAATTCTGATCAACAAGGTCAACAAAATGAATTTTGAACTTTATTTTATCCAATGTTCATATTTCAGTTCTGGAATTATATGAAAATTAGTGAACATTTAGTTGGACATTGCCTCATTTGCTGCCTCATTTGCAGATTTAAACATAACTTTTCTGAAAAATTGTATTGCAAAAAAATTTCCGTAATTAAGAATATGACAACCCAAGAGAGCGATATCTGTGCTGCCTTCAAAAAGATAAAAGCATCATAGTGGACAAAATGTTGCATTGGTTTTGGACATGCATTGATGACTCCCTGGCTTCTGATAAGGGACGAATTCGGACACAGAGCGGAGATAAAGCTGTTTTGTCCTTGGTATCCTTTAATCTGTTTCCCAACTTCATTTATTTCCAAAAATCGTATTTTATTTCCCACAGTTGTTTACTGTTGTTGACGTTTAGCCCTGGATTAAAACTTTTAGCACTGTCAAATAGTAAAAGATGTTCAGTATCAAATGCAGCTAAAAAGAAATAAATCCATGCTTTTTATCCACAAACAAACAAACTAACACACAGCACCTCTGAAAATGTCCTCAAAAGCAAAAGGAAGAAAAACGATTTTATGATTATTTTGTGTGTGTGTGTGTGTGTGTGTGTGTGTGTGTGTGTGTGTGTGTGTGTGTGTGTGTGTGTGTGTGGTGCTCTGATGGATGAAAACATGGCTGGGGTTTTGAAGATGTAAGGCAATACCTGTTTGAACATTAAGATTCAGAGAGATGCATGCTGGGAGATGAAGGCGAGTTGTGTGGCGGTTGAGATAAGGTTCTCAGCAGGACACAGCGCTCGCTGAGAAACACACACACACACACACACACACACCTGAAACAAAGAGATCACTGTGTCTGCTTGACCTTCTGTCTCGCCTCAGGTGTTCTCTGGATGCCATCCAAAACTCTCACCCAAATTCCTGTAATATGTCTCATTCATCTTCCAGCTATTTATCAGTGTTTAGATTACAGGTCTGATATCTGTAGAGCTACTGATGGGGAGTTTCTCTGTTGTCATTTAATCAGAGATGGTGAGGTAATTTAATGCCTTATTAGCAGCTTGACACTTAATGTGTGTTGGAAACATACCAACTCTGACTGAATCTCTTTTAATGTGTATTTTTTGGGCTGTTTGCCACTTTTTTATAGCCACAGACAGTAAAGAACAGGAGATTAGTGAAGAGAAAGAGTGAGGAAACTGGATCGAGAACAAGGCTGGATGAAAATCAGAATTTAAGAAATTGTTTACAAGCTGGAAAGTTGAAGTTAAATGACAGAAAGTGGAATTTACTAAATTACAAGTCAGAAATTGAATAGGTAGGGCATTCTAGAGAGATTAGGGTCTGTAAATTAGCTGTTCATTATTTATTTATGTGTTATTTCTCATCATACTTTATTTAGTAAGGATACATTCATGAAAATTCAGCTTTGCATCACAGGAATAATTACATTTTAAAATATTACAGATAGAGTTATATTACTGTAAATTGTAATAATGTATCACAATATTGCTGTTTTACTGTATTTTTCAACAAACAATTGCAGCCTATTTGACAGTAAAAGACTGCTTTCATTCATTCATTCATTCATTTATTAAAAAAAAAACTACCTAAACATAATCTAGTAAAATTATATACTAAATAGTTAAAATATTCTTAAAATCATTTTTTCATTATAATTTTATAAATGTTTAAAATGGTAATCATATTGGTTAACTTTCTTCATCACAATATCACAATTAAGTATAAAAGGGTACATTTTAAATAATTCACTACGTTGGTTTTGAGTGGATAATTTTTTTTTTAAATTGTATTAAATGAATATTGTTTTAATTCATAATAAACATATATGTTTTTACTTGTCCTCAGTTTTACTTTCCATCCTATTAGTCTTTTGGAAAATCTCTTTAGGTTTGCACTCTCTTTGACACCGTTTTGCTACTGTACCTTTAAAACATTGTAAATGACATATGATGCATGTTCTATGCATACAGTAAATAAGCTCTGTAGTGATTGGCTTACCTGTTTGCATGTGAAATGAGGTAGAATGTCTCCGTCCCACCGCTGAGTGCGGGTGGTCACACTTTATGTTAATGTGTTCATGACTCATGGAGACGCTGATGTGAAGCTGTTGGGGTTTAATGAGTGTGTGTAACCATGTTCTAGGAAGTGTTTGGTTGTAAAAGTGCACGAGGGGTTGAATTGATGTCTTCAATGTGTGTGTGTGTGTGTAGGTGCGGCGATGACTCTGTGCAGGCGAGGCAGCCTCTCTCTCTGACTCTGGACAAACCCAGTCACACACTCCTGTTAGCGTTCCATTCCTGCGTGGTGCGAGTGCCTGTCGCACGCTGCCAACTGCACTCCAGATGCATGAAGTAAGAAACACACACATCTTCAGTCTGTACATTGATTAAGCACACTCTCATTCACACACACACCCTCGTTTTCCATCTTAAAGTAAATTGTGCCACCCAAATGCACACTGCTTCATCAGCGGCTTTGAAATTACTGTGACCCAGCTTTTACAGTTTCCTTCAGATACACACACACAGACTCCTTCTGGCCCGTCTCCCGTACAGCACACTTGGAAGGGTCTGTTCCTGTGAAGCAGTAAAGTTCTGGTGTAATTCAGCCGTGATGAATGGAAGAGGCTTCGACTGAGTCTGCATGACGTTCTCTCTCGTCTTGCGGGATGCGGTACAGTGCCATCTGCACCCGCTCAAGTCCCTCCAATCCACTTCATACGTCTGCAGCACCATGTGCCGCTCAAATAGCTCTTGCACCAGCAGCCCGTGTTGCTTTGGGTGGTACACGCATGGAAACAATGTGTAGGATTAACTTCTTCGCTTAGAAAAAAAATTGATTAAATTCTACAAATAATTACAGTACAGAGAAACCACAAGTAACACATTGAATTTAACATGTAAGTAGAAGTACTGAAGTATTTTCTTGTGAAATATTCTCAAATGATCTTATTTTTATTTGTTATTTTTTTACACTGTACACAACTTTAAAACCCCCTTTTCCTCCATGCCCAAGCTCAAATAGATGCCAAACAAAGAATACAGTACTAAACGTAGATGCATTGTTTTAAATTCTATACATTTAGATGGCAAACTGTAGTGGTGCATTGGTAATTATGTACAAAGCTATTAAAAATTAATTAATTTATTTATTTATTGTGGTTTGGATGTCTGTCCACTTTAAATTAGTGCTTTTTTATAAGCGGTAAAAGCATTATATTTCAATTTGAATACATGCCAAATTAATGTAAAATTTTATGTGTTATTTTGGTATTCCTATGAAAAATACAATGCATTGTGTGTGTGTGTGTGTGTGTGTGTATTACTATTATGTATATACTGTAATTTTATGTTTTTATTGAAGTGACCTTGAATAGCTGGAGAAACAGATATGAGAAAATATGAGACTGCAGCTGAATGTCTGAGTCATGTCTGTCACTCTTTATCTGTTTCACTCTCTATAATTCATCATTTCTGTTGTCCAGTTTTGTTTCCTGTATTCGTTATAGAGGAGGTCAGTATTGTCCTCTGTAATAACATTGACAAACATTGTTTGTGTGTGTGTGTGTGTGTGTGTGTGTGCGTGTAGAAACTGCATCGCATCCAGAGATCCATACTGCGGCTGGACCAAAGGAAGTACCTGCTCACTCCTGAGACCCGGCACCAGGTTAGATATAAAACCAGAAAAATACTCTACACAAATATAAATGCTTGCCGTTGCATGCATCCTGCCCTGTTGTATTCAACATGACTCTAATCCTCAACTCAAGGGGGCGATAGAGTTTCCCTTAAATTATTACGCAGTTAACGCTGTGCAATTTCTGCGCCACTACTGTCACCAGATGTAAATGTTTTTACACAGGTTTCCAAAACACTCT
This sequence comes from Carassius auratus, assembly GCF_003368295.1. NCBI lineage: Eukaryota > Metazoa > Chordata > Actinopteri > Cypriniformes > Cyprinidae > Carassius > Carassius auratus. The sequence continues at coordinate 31,484,161 of NC_039269.1, forward strand.
ACACACCTGTCATTGGCTGTTCAAACATAGTCCCGCCCTCACACTCATGCCATTGCTTGAGCCAATGCTGATGTGTTAGCTAAATTTGGATTAAGGTTCTATTAAAGTTTTGAACAAATTTGTTACCACAAAAACATTTACTTTTATATCATACATACTTATTCAGTAAAAAAAAATTTTCTGAAATGTTTTAGTTCATCTACATTTTTTTAATGTTACTACTTTGAAATGAACTTACCCATAATGTTTGTAAACTGATCAAATGGAATGTTCCCCTAGCCAAGAAAAACATTTTTTAAAACTGGACTTTTGAATGTTCAGATAGCATTCAGAGGAAATTCAATTAATGTTTTCATGACTACTAGTTCTAAGAACAGTGTTTGCTTATTTGCATATTCCAAAAAAAAAAAAAGAACTTTTATATAAAAAATATATACTGTTCACCTTTAAACCAGATGTATTATTATTCACGTAGCTTGGTAAACATGACAGTTTAACTAAATTGTTCAGTAAGATTTCTCTCTTTTCATAACAGCCACTGACCTGAAAAAAAAAAAAAAAAACAGCGTCTGAATGTGTTTTGAACTGTGTTCGGACAAATTTCTAAATGCAATGATGCATGAAATTGAGTTTGCATAACTAGAAGTGCATGCATTCACGTACTTGCATATAATATGTGTCGTGTATCTAATCTGTAAATTTGCAGTTAATGTTCAAATCCGTTTATCTCCTGTTTCGCAGATTACCTTTCGTGCAGGACGTTGAATATGGAAACACCTCACATCTCGGAGACTGCGACGGTGAGTTTGTGAATCTGTTTGGGATGTGACCTTTAGCTTCCCGCTCTACCTTCAGCATGTCTCTAGAGAATTCTCTAGCAGCTCTTCAACAATACAGAAAAGATCCGGTCAGGTCTGGTTCGAAAGTTTTGCTCAAGCAGTCAAAGTCACGAGAAAGTCACAGGTTGCATCAGGAGAGATGGAAGAAGATAACGAGAGAGTCTTTTCTTTTTAGAAATTAATTGATTTATTTAAAGTACGAGGTGTCTGGGTGCAAGATAGTGACAGTGTTTATATTGTTAAAAAGACAAAAGATGGTTTATATTTTCAAACAATGAGAAGCTTAGATTCGCCTTCCTCTGTTAATGGCATTTTGCAAATCTGGCAGCGTATGAAACACTCTCCGTCGATCTCTCCAGGTTTCATGGCTCAAAGCGCTCAGATTTAGCAGAATGTGGAACAGCAGTGAGGTTCTCAAGTCTCTTCTTGAGAGGTTCTTGACATAACAGACTGCCACAGATACTCAGACAGAAGAGGCTATATATCACTGCAGCCATATAGATTCAGCTGAGTCACACTGAATGAAACAGATTAAAGTTCAATGGCTTAGTAAGTGTGGACTTTCAAGGAATCTGTTTCTGTTTGAGGGTTTCAGGATAAAAATGGAGAACTGCAGCAGAATACAGTTGTCTTGTTTGGATTGCTCATTTTTGATTCAGGAAAAGAATGATGATGGCATTTTATGAATTCTTGGTGACTTCCTGAAGTTTTTAGTAGACACAACTGAATTTTGAGAGCACATTCAGGTTGATATGTGCTGTATGAATAAAACTGAGTTCAGCAATTTGCTCAATGAGCGTAAAACAGAGGATCTCAAACCTTTTGAGTCAAAGGCCCCTGTTTGTCCAAAAGGTATTTCCAAAATTGACAGGTGTTTCTGCAGTTATTATGACAAAGCTGCTTGTTTTCTTTTTTATTAACATAAAAAAAAAGATTGGCATGACATTGATATATTAAACTATTTAGCTGTCATTAATTGTTTAAGGTTAAACTTTTTAGGGGGGTTATTTTGACATTAATTTTAATTTCGAGTTTGAATGTTTTATTAATAATAATATATTATTTTAAATTTAAAAAAGCCCCCTAGTGGGCCCCGACCTCATGGTGTAGATTCTCTGGCCTAAACTGAACTGTAAAGTTTATGAATTTGTAAAATTTATGAATTTGTAAAATTTATCCTGCCATTAAAATCTATTTTAGACTTTTTGGCTGGCTTTTAACAGTTTTAATATTATATTTTAGGTAATTAAAATTGCCAAAAAAAAAAAAAAAAAAAAGGAATTAAAATGGTGTAGTGGTCAGGGTGGTGTGCTTGTTTACAGTATTCTATTATGGTATTTATTAATATTTTGAATTAGCTTTTGTTAGTATATATATATTTTTTTTAAGTGAATATACATATACATACGTATACATACATACATATATTTTTTGATATACATAAACATGTCAAAGCTATTGTGAATTGACTCTGATCATATACAGTACTCAACCCACTCATGTTTGCTGTTATGTGTGTAATTTACAATGTTATTGTAAATATGGTTTTATGAATATAGCTAGAGAGATTTCTAAACCTTAGAAAAGCCTTATATACTGTACAGTGATAGTGTGTTTACTCACTTTAACATTAAACATAAAGCTGGAGGCTGAAGGATGTATTTACAGACGGAGGAAAGGGAGGGACGGAATTAGCATGGAGAACAAAATGAACCCTAACGTCAAGAGGCAAATGGGGACTAATTAAAGAGGTCCGCGAAAAGACATTTAGGCACATTCATAATATAATTAGCCCATAGAAATGCATCTGTAAAATAAATTCTTCTGTCCTCTCTCACTCCATCCAACACACAGAATTTCAGACATATTTTAAAGAGCCCAGGACAAGTGAAACACTGAACGGCAAAAAAGATCAGAAAGGAGAGAGAGAAAAAACGAGTTTGTACAGAGTTTGTTTGAATCACACTCTTTGATGCTGCTTTAGTTTGACAGAAGCAGGCAAGCATATTAAAATTAGCCATATAGTTCTGTTAATGTTCATTTTAGATTACTTTATAAAGCTATTAAAGTTATCCAGCCAAGCACAGTGAGTTGTTTTATCTTTGTCTTGACAGTATTGCATAAATATACTAATTTGTTTTAAATACAGTACAGCTGAAAGAGGTCTCTTATGCTCAACAAGGTTGCATTTATTTAATCAAAAATAGAGTAAAACAGTGGTATTTTAAAATGTTATTGTAGTTTTTATTTAATTTCACTTATTATTAAAATTATACAAATATTTGTTTTCTATTTCAATGCATTTTAAAATAGAATTTATTCCTGTTACGGCAAAGCTGAATTTTCAGCTGAAAATATGCAACACATACAAATGATACAAAGATATAAGAGAAATCTATCAATGGTTAGGAGGTTTCTGTCACTTGAAAGCATTTCTGCACCCTTGAGGACACACACACACACACACACACACACATTACAAGAAATCTTTCTTTTAGTCTTTAAGAATGTTCAAAGGAAACAAAACATTTTAAAAAGGGTTCAGTTGTTGAGTGTGTTGTGTGCAGCAGACCCCTGCTGTTACAATGAACAAACGCAATGAGAACTGTGATTTCCAGCTGAGACAGAAAACAGAGAATGTGAGAGAGAGAATATAAGAAGAGATCAGAAAATTGAAGTTTGTGTATGAATGTATGTGCGAGTATAAGTGATAATGTCACTGTCTGTGCATGAATAGAAATGTATACGTTTGTTTTTGTTAACGCTATATTCTGGACTACCACGATGGCAGGCCCATAGTATGCTTTGAAGGGCTTCACACAATATTCATCTAAAACTGAAAGAGTGAGTGACCAAACAATGAACAGTTCACCCAAAAATAATCATTATCTCCTTTTTATGTCATTCTAAACCAGTTTGTCACCTTTTGTGGCCTACAATAGACGGAAAATCATTTAGACTGACGGGAGGGTGAGTAATTGATGAGAGAATTTTCCTACTTGGGTGAACTGTTCTTTTAAAAGTCCTCTTACTGTCAAGACATTTACTAGTTTGGATACTGAAGTAGACGCAGAGTCTGACAGCTTCTCATTTCTGAGACGTCTAACAGCCCACACATAAACGGCACCGCTAGAGGAGAGATATTCAGCGAGAAGAAAGCCAAGAGAAGAGATAATAGAGGAAAAGAGAGGTTAAAACCAAGGACATCTCACAGGGAACTGCAAAAGAATGAGTACAAGAAATGCTGTTAAAAGAAAGAAGGATTACACAAATGCCAATTCCAGGAAAAACTTTTAGAAAGCAGAGTATGAAAAGCATGAGTCATCAACTTCAAAAACTGCTGCGTTCTTTGAATTTATCGAATTATCTCTTTAGACCCATTTAGTTCTTGCATCCACTCACATTTCCAGGATGAATCTCAATTGCAAAGTTTCCTCGTGGTCAGTGATTGACAGTGGCGTTTGCATGTTCATGGTTCCTGAGGACTTTTAAATGCAAGGTTTCTAAGCTCATATTCCATCTCTGGAAGGTCACAGCCTTAGCCTAGTGAAACACACACTGTATCAAGTTCACCGAATTAGGAGCAACTGTAGTCAACAGCCTCTTGTTTTCTGATCGACTGCTAGGGCTGTAATGTACAGAAACTCAATAGATCAATTGCACACCCCTTCATAAGTCATGAGAAGCTTCTTTGATGCTTTTGTAAGCCATTCAAGTGTCAGTTTTTAAATGATTAGTCCTCCTTAATAGTGTCAATAGTTGTAGATGTTAGTGTTTTTTAGTAGTCCCAAAACTGCTTTTTGGCCTTCAAGGGCCGATTTTACTAAACATGACAAATTAGTGCACAATTCCAAAACAGTATCTATGGGAGTGGATATTTCTGTGGTTGGTTTTCTAACAACACGCAAATCAAAAAACACAGGCGCAACATCTCATTGACATATCGACTAAGGCAATATACAAACCGCACTGCAGATTAGCTTAGTCGCAAATAAAGAATAAAGAAATAAGCCACAATACGTTGAAAAGAACAAAAAATTTAAGGGTTAGTTCACCCCAAAATTAAAATTATGTCATTAATAACTCACGCTCATGTCGTTCCAAACCTGTAAGACCTCCGTTCATTTTTGGAATACAGTTTAAGATATTTTAGATTTAGTCCAAGAGCTTTCTGTTCCTCCATTGAAAATGTATGTACGGTATACTGTCCATGTCCAGAAAGGTAATAAAACATCTTCAAAGTCGTCCATGTGACATCAGCGGGTCATTTAGAATTTGTTGAAGCATCGAAAATAAATTTTGGTCCAAAAAAAAAAAAAACTTTATTCAGCGTTGTCTTCTCTTCCGGGTCTGTTGTGGCCGAATTCACGACACTGCATTGACGCTGATGACGTATTATGCTGCTGCCGTGTTATCTTTGCTATTGGGCACGCCAGAAAACACGTCAACAGCATCATGTGTCAAAAGTCACAGCAGTCGCACATGGATTGACAAATTATATTGCATTCCAAATAAATTAATATGTGTGAAAAAAATCCTCTCCCATCTGCCATGAGCTCTCTGTTCTCTGCGGTGCCTCACCCTAGCAACAAATATTACATCCATTTCAAGCGCAAAATTGTTTTTTTGAAGGCATTAAATAATGGCGCAAATACGATTAATTTGATGAGCATATATGTTAGTAAATCACGTTGCATAATTAATTTGAATACTCTCTTCCCATAAATAATGCATCTGAAAGTGAAACTCTTACAAGTGCATATTAAATAAGGTCAAGCACAAAAATAACTGCCCACACCTTTTCAGCTCTAATTCTTCACTATGCGTCTTTAGTAAATCCTGACAGTGATATTTAAATGCCAAAAGAAGGTTTGTGCTGGCACAAGCTGTTAGTAAAACTGGCCCCAAGTTCGTTGTTGTTTTTGGATTGTAACATATTTTGTTCTCTTTTTGCAGGTCTGTTACGTGAGAGTTTTATGGATGAGCCCGAAAGTCTTGTTACTTTGAATCTGCTGGTTGTCGCAGCAGTTTCTGCTTTCTCCACCGGGGCAGCACTCTCAGGCTTGGCAGTGTGCTGGATCATGGGTCAAAAACACCGCCACCGTTCACATAGCAGCACTCCTTCGTCCAGTAGTCAGCGGAAGACCGAGAAGGAACGGTGCATGATGGGACAAAGCAGGAGAGGCTCTGTGATGAGTGTATCCCGGCACAGCGGCACAGACCGGCCACGTTCACAGGGAGAGACGCTCTTCGTAATGCCGAATGGTTGGGTCAAAGCAGGCGACTTGGATCCAGGTCTGCTTCCCACACCGGAGCAAACTCCCCTGCAGCAGAAACGTGGGTTACGCCTGTCCGATTCCGGATCCAGTTGGGACCAAAGCCAGACCTTCTTGAGTTCGGTTGGAACTCAGTGTCCACCACCACCATCCACCTTGTTTCTCAGCTCTAAACTCCTGCAAGGATCCGGTCGACGGCATGAGGAAGCCATTGAAACTGGTATCGACCGGCAACGTTATGTCTCCCTCTCCAAGTACCGGGATCAGGGAATACGCCAAGGCACTCTTCTCCGCAAATCGGCAGGTGATTACAACTACCCCATGACTCCCCAAGACTCCCCTGACCGGCGGAGAGTGGTGTCAGCGCCCAGCACCCAGATAGAGTACAGCGGAGAGCCTCTTCGCTGGACCCACGAAGGCTACATCTTTAGCAGTCATGGCATACCTCCAACGGGCCACCACTACACCCCAGCCTCCCAGCATCCTGCAGGACTGACGCGCTCTGTGCTCCACGGGTCCCGGGGGATCATCGACATGGCAGACTTCAGCCACCTGCTCGGGAAGGGAGGGAGCGATCGGACACCGACAGGCCAGTGAACAGCGAGGAACCAAGATGCGAGGAGTGGGAAATTGTAGAAACGTGAGTGGCTGAAACCTCATGTGGACTGCGGAGGGCAACCTGGCCAATCACAGCAGCTCTCTGTATCTCTCTCTCTCTGTTTCTTTCCTCACCTGCTTGTCATCCTTTTTACTAATTTGTCTGGAACTGCTTGCATGAGGAAAAGCCAAAACTGGACCTCACTGACTACGAGAAGAGCAGCCATTCCTACTGGAAACAACTATTTCTTATCTCGGTTTCTCTGACAGAGATGTGTTTTTCCCTGTTGCTCTCCTTCTTACTGACTGCATATGAGTATGTCTTACCATACTTTATTGCGCCTTTATCAGATGGAGGAAAGAACCGTAGACATCTTGAAGACTATCTATCCCTGAATCTGTTCAGACCTTGACTCTCTTTAGCAGGTTACTCTTTCAGCAGATTTGTAAGTTTGATACAATGACAGCATTTCATTTGGGACAATTGTTAACTCCAAATAAGAGGAAGAACCCAACACTTTCTTGGAGTAATGACTCAGCGGTCAACGGTGGTTGTTGTTTCTGGCTGATACCAAACTCTATACAAAGTGCTGTGATTACCGGCGTACAGGACACCCCATTTACATCAGTGTAAATGCTGTAGGAGCATATTTAGACAGGTTAACTGGTCGAAGGGAAAGATTTGGATTGAACTTGTACTACGGAATCGTTTTCACATCACAGTGATTATTGATTGGTTCTAACTTCTTGTAGCCCATTAAAATGTAAATTTTCTCCATAGCATACGTAGCAGTGTTGTAGTACTTGAGTCCTTCAATACTGGACTCAGACTGAAGTCCATGTCCATGAGCATATTTTCCATGACTGATCGAGACCAGCTCATTCAAGCCTGAGTCCAAATGCTCCTGAATATATAGTCTTGGCTTAAGACGGACTTGAGTAGTACACCCCTGATTCATAGAAAGATGAACTGAAACTGTTTCAGCATACTAAATGGGAGAATAAAGAGAAGCAAATTACAGAAAGAACCACATTAGCCAAAATAACAACAGTGTCTGTCGCCATCAGCAGCATTTTTTTCTTTTCCATTATAAAGGCTTGTGTGTGACATCACTACATGTGGGCGGGGCCCCGTCTCATGTTTTGCTTTGCAAGATTACCAGTATGACAGTTGCATTGATGTATTATTTTGACCAAAATGTATGAATAGAAAACACACGATTTTTTCTGTTGTATGCTTGGGAATCTTTTGTGTTTTATGACTTTGTTCTCTGTCGAGTGAGCTGAGGCCTTTACATCAGTATTACCTCAGTCTTGAATTCAGACTTTACAAGAGAGAGAGACAGAGAGAGAAAACTTTGGTTGGACGAGTTTCATGGCCTCAACCACATAAATTTCTGTGTTCTGTGTAGCTCTGTGAGTTTAATCAGAGAAACTCTGATAGAGTTCTTTCTGAGGACTTATGAACACACTGGATTCCAAATCTTTTTGTCTTTTTGTTTTGTTTCATCCTTTTTTGTACAGTGACATTTTTTTACACAGTACGTAAAATGTAACATGGAACAGAGAACTGAGGGAAAAACACCCACTGTTTTCTAAAATGACACAATAAGAGACAGAGAAAGACTGTCTTGAGGACACTTGGACTCTTCTTCCTAAAGATGCTGTTTGACCTTTTGTTTCTCCCGGACTCTGAAGGAGAGCAAACGAGAATGGGAAGCCAGAGAAAAGGAATCACAGTGTGAGAACTAAAAGGACTGCAAAGTCAAGAGATGTCATGTGATTTGAAGCCAGTTACATTACTGGGTGTGTGTTTTTCAGTGAAGTAACCAATCATTTTGCTTGTCATATCCATCATAATACACTTCCCTTCCTTTTGTATTTATTTACTTTGGTTTTGAAAATTCTTCATCATCAACAGGGATCAAGGATTGCAATTTTCAGTCATGTGTCCCTAAGTCATTGTGACCTTATATCATTAATTATCTAACAATATCATAATCAAATGTACAGAGAAACACTCTCTGGCTCTGTTCCAAACCCTAGTGAGTTGCCTTTTTTCTCAAGCAGTTTCATTCAAGATGGCAGACAGAGTTTACATTTATGAATTTGGCAGGTGTTTTATCCAAAGTGAGTTACATTGCAATTAGGGTATAATTAGTTCTGTCTTCTGATAATAGTTCTGTCTTATTTCAGATCAAGTAATGAAAACCTTAAATGTAAAACTTTGATAAGTAACATGCCTTCGTCTTTATTTAACTTTATTTTGAGAATCAAGTTTCTATGTCTCCTTAGACACTGTTAATGGAGTTGCTGTCCAAAAAGATTGTTTCAAAAAAGTCAAGTTCATTTTGGTTTGGATTCTACCTTAAAAGACATTAGACAACAAGTTGGCTCTCTAGGGTTTGGAAAATAACCTTTTCATCAACTTCCTCTTTCTGCATGACCCGCACACAAGTGTCCGTTTCCACATAGGCTAGCTTTGCAATTAAACATCTAATAGCATCAGTCTGTTAGATATCGTAAGCAGATGTCTGATTAGATGAGTTGCCACACACACTTCAGTTCACAGGAATGCATGTAATAATGGTTCTCATGCACCTGCAAGATGTCTCTTATTAAAAGCACATGCTACATACATCACTTAAGCATACTTCTCTGTCCTAGAGAGCACGATCTCACCATTGACGAAGATCTCAGAAAACACACACTCTTGCAGTTGTGTGCAACGGTCGGTTGAACATTGATTAGCTCATAAATCCAGCTGAAAGGAGAGTCATGGTTGATTGCACTGTGTGTGTGTGCCTGTGTGTGTTTATGAGTTTAAATTACTGTGTGTATGTATTTAGGTCTCCTCTCTTCAGCATTGAAGATACACCAGGCAGGAAATAGGATCCAGAACACAGGAAATAGATCCCGGTATGCAGGAAATGCATGGATATAGCTGCTTACCTGTAGTTCAAGGACTCTAAGGCAAGTAATAAAATGCAGGAAGTAGCAAATGTGCCATATGCTAATATTCTAACCATATGTAAAGAAAGAAGCACGTCAGGAAGATATCATATACTTTTTATCATAAAGATCTCAACGTTTTCAAGTGTTCAAATTCACAATCTTCAAAAGAAACTGTGCCATATTCATCTTCATAAGCGTTTGCCAACAGAAAATGGAATCGCTAAGTTTGCTACTAAGCTACGAAGACGCCAAAACAAGTGTTTCTTCAAAGTGTGACTTGTGATCTCAAATGGATCAGTTTATTAAGGTTTGCTTTTACTTTTCTAAGTGAACAGAGTTTAGTTTCTTGCCTGGTGGATGACAAAACAAGGATGTTTTTCTCCTGAAAGAGAAAAGCTAGTAAGCTACCACATAGCAACAACATGCTAATACTGTAGAAGCGTGTTTTGCCTGGAAAACCACTGCTTGTTTTTCTTGAGAAAATAGTAGGCTAAGTCTAGTTCCCAGTATAATTCCTGACCTTTTTCTTTCAAACCTCAAGAAACAAACACACACACACAAACTGCCTTCAATAAAAAGATACAAGTTTCCACACATTCCGTTTTATGCCTACCTGCTCAAATTGATGTTGAGTGACATTGACTTTTTCACGCAGTGCCATTCTGTGTTAATTCTGGTCTTTTATTGTCAACACAAAGTGTTGAATGTGGTGTGAATGTATTCAAAAGATCTTGCTGTCATAACCCAGTGTCTTTATCTCCGATCATGCTGCAACAAGCACAATATTGTACAATAATCAAGGCCAACAATGTGTGTTTGACTTTATCCACAATGTTTTATTGCTTTTTTTTGGTCCACAAATTATCACATTTATTGGTTTTCACTGACTTTGCAAATGATTCTTGATCTCTTGATAAGATCTTGTTGACATCTTGTACGAAAGTGTAAATGGCGACACAGATTTGCCTTCGACGTGAAGGGCTGTGTGTAAGACTGAATCAGTGATACGTTGAGTTGTTTACATAAACTCAGTTGCTCTGTACATAGCTCAAATCCTGATTTCCACCCCTCCGCTGGCGATGATATAATGTCCCTGTGTATAGAAGTCCAGGGGTGGTATCCAGTGAAAACTGTTTTGTTCGTTTGTTGGTTTTTAAATAATCTCACATGTATAGACGTACAAACCTTTCACACATGAACACACAAGACTCAGTACTGGAGCACACACTTATTTTCGGACGTAAATCAACATGGAGATTTTATCATTCTAATAAACACATTTGATTGTTTGACCTTTGTCTCTGATAAATGTGTCTTCCATAAAGAGATGATGTTACACTCTTAAGTAAAAAAGGTACAAAAGCTGTCACTGGTGCGGTAAATTTTTTGTACCTTATTTTCTTTTAAAGGGTGCATTTTTATACCTTATTATTATTCATTATAATAATAATTAAGGATACTACGTCAGCTAGTAACCTTAACCTTACATCAGAGACTGTTTCTACCAACAGAAAGTTAGAACGTAATGAATTATATTTTAAAAATAACATTTTAATAAAACAAGGGCCTGTATTAATAATTGTTTAATCAAAGTAGTACATCATTTTAAGCCATGGAAAATAAAATACATTTTCACTGTACTAATTATATATGTCTCAATTTAAATAAAATATTTAATTGACCATTTTAAAAGATGGAAATCACATTAGTTCATTTTAATTTTTCACTACATCAGAATTAACTGAACATACAGTAGGAGCAGAATTTAAATAATTTCACTAGTCTGAGCAGAGTTACTCAGACTAGTTTTTTTTGTCATGTCTCAATGCATTTCTAAATCAAAGCACTGAAAATGATTGCACTCTGAAATATTGCATGATAGCATTTTGTGATCATTTAATACATGCACCGTTAATTAACATAGGAATACATTTTAAATCATTTTACTTCTTTGGATTAAGCATATGTTGCCATTTTTATCTCGTCTCAATGTATTTTTAAATCAAAACATTCAAATGATTAAGTAATATAATGTTTTTTTTTTTAAGACAAAACATGTTTTGGTGAGATATTGTTTTAACAGATTTTTAGGATTATTAGGATATTCCATGTACAGTAATCACTTTCCATCCTGTTAGTCTTTTGTACAATCCCTTTAACAAAAGCCAGTTCCTCAGTGGCTTTATCCTCAAGGAAGTGACATCATTTTGGAGGCAAAACAACTGCAAAAACACTACTAAGTATTAGCCATGGTTTTTAGTGCATTCAGTGATGCTTTGTGGTTTAAGTTTGTCTGTCTTCTATTCTGCTGATAAAACAAATCAAATTTGGTATCAATGGTTATAATTATATAAAAAAATATATTTTTTGACATTTTGGCCTACTGTAAACAATCTCTTAGTCCCTCAATGGCTACCTTTAACTGTTTGTTAGCCGTTGTTATTAAACGTTAGAATATCTGAGTATGAGCATATATATAACTAATATTTTCCATGCATGTTCATCAGGTGGAAAGGTTGTTTGCTTCATTTGCAGTAGATGGCGTTTCACTGAACTGCACATACATTGAAATTTCACACAGCATCTCTGTGTTGCTGTGGAGAACCATATCACCATGGCAACTTCTGTGCCATCTGAAGACTAGAGTGATGTTGTTTTGAAGGATCATTACTTGGAAGTTAATTAGACACATCAACATATCAATTATATCAGGCTTTTAGCATCAATACAGTTTAATTTGACTCATTCATGTCCTTAGCTTCTAATAGATTTTAAAACTAAAATTAAGTCAAAGGTGTAATAGTTTGGTGTAGTAAACAGACAGATCTCAAGCGGTCGCTAAACCTGCAAAGATGCTATCAGATAGTAATACATAAGTACTTTTGGTTTTACTATGATACTATTTAAACAAAACAATACGTAGGCCTACATTGTTTGGTAACATGACGAAGAAAAAACATATTACTACTACATTACTACATACTGTTTTTAGTACTCCCTAGACCTGATTAGTTATTTAACACTGGCCAATTTCAGTTCATGTGATCATTTAATCGCTACACCTACTGCCACGTGCCAAATGCTTTTGATGTCTACTGTGTGAGCACGAGACTGCAGAGACAAAGCATGTGACGTATACACTGAATGATCACTAGAGGGCGGTTTAACCTTACATGACAAACCGTGCAACCTGCTCAGAGCAACTATCCATCATCTCAAATGATGATTTATTATTTAGATTTGTGTACTTTTTTCATAACTATTTTAAATCATTTTTCTTTAAGAAAATATATAAAAAATAATAATAAATATAATAAAAAATAATAATAAATAAATCAGTTTAACAAAACAAATGCATTGAAAATATGATAATGATAACAAATGCTGGGTAGATTGCTCACAAATTGTAGTCTATAACTGATTGCAAATTACATGACAAAAATGACGATAATCCATTACATTACACTTTTAAGTTAATGTAATCAGAATACTCTTTGATTACTTTTGACCTAACTTCATCACATTGATTTAAATAGGACTATCTCATACCATACTGATATAAAACATACAAAGAGTAAGAAAATATATTCCATTCGATGTAATTAATAACATGAAGTAAGTTTAACATTATGCTACTTCAATTTTTCCCAAACTGGGGTTTGTAAATGAACTTCAGGGGCTTCAGGAGTTTAAATTATATAATTATAATTATATTAATATAATATAATATAATATAATATAATATAATATAATATAATATAATATAATATAATATAATATAATATAATATAATAATTTTATTTAAACAATATTATTGAATTCCATCATATAGGCATATTACTTCATCATGAAAATCATCATTAGAACATTACAAAAATGGCAAAGTGCAGAAAATAATCATTTAGACATTTTATTGGGAAATATTGCAGACAAAAATAAATATATATTTTCTGAAAGTAACAGTCAAAACAAGAACACACGTACCCTTGTAGTGCCATGCCATGGTAGGCTACTTTTTGCGATTATCTTATTCATGCAACAAAGTTTTTAAAGTGTACTTTATAGAATTATTATGGTATTTCCATCAAATCTTGTAACCATGATTACACCAATGTTGTCAAATGTAGACCACACTTTGTTATACTGTGTTCTTATATGACGGGGATCTGCCTCAATCTAATCTAGATCAACTTACTCTAGATAACTTTTTACATTCAGTATGAACAAGTGTCCCTTTTACTAGCTCTTTTCAGCAGAAAGTAATAGCCAATCGAATCCAGACAGCAGTTGGTAGTAGCGATCCACTCAGAGACATCAAGAAACACATGCACAAAGTCACGTAAATCATCTGATGCTACATATTGCAACAAAAGACCAATATGAACAGGCGTGAAGCAAACTATGAATGTGAACATGTTCGCAGTGATGATAGCGGCAATGTTTGTCCTTTCCATTTTATCCCTGCCTTGGACATGCTTAAGGGATCTGATCAGGATGTAGATGGTTTGTGTGGAGCAAAGTATGACGATGAGCACTGGAATAAGATAACCTAAAATCTCTAAAAGATAGACAAATCTTGTACCAAGCTTTTCTGTTATTCTTAGGTCATAACAGGTCTGTAATTTGTCTGGGAGAAGGTTCGCCATAGTTACTAGCACAGATGACCACTACTATCATCCAGATGAAGATGCACTTTGAAATGGCGATCATCTTACTTCTGGAGGCCAGTGCTTTGGTCAGAAACGGAAACTTGACGGCTATGAATCGCTGAAAGCTGATGGCTGTAATGGTGAAGATGCTGCTGTACATTTTGGAGTATTGGGTGCACAGCAGGAATGTACACAATACACTGGGTTTAATCTGGCAAAAGGCTTCCAGTATCCTGAAAGGTAGAAAAATAATGGCTAGGAAATCGGCCACCAGTAGATTGAACATGTAGATGTGCGTGTCTGTCCAGCGCTTGAGGCGGCAGAAGATACACAGAGCCGTGACGTTGAAGAAAAGACCCACTATGAAGACAGGTGGGTAGGCAACACGTTCAAAGTAACTGAGTGCTTTGTCTGTGTTGTTCATCTCTGCACTGCAGTTATATTCCATCTAGACCAGAGCCAATGATATTGTACAAAGGGTTAGTGGTCATTTAAGTGAGAAAGCTGCTTTAAGAAGTTAAAGTTCTTATCATTACAAGTAAAATATTAAAATGCATGAGCTCAGATGCTGCAGGATAGCCTGTTTATCTACACTAACTTCACTTTTCAGAGTTATTTTGGTTAATTTTTTTTTTATTAAATAGCAAAATGTGTCAGACGAATGCTGCAGATTATTTTCTCAGAATTAATCTGATCAGTATCTTGTAGTTTTGGTGGTTTGTGCTGTCTGTGTGAAGTCAATTCTTATGAAGTAAGAGGTGGGTTGTGTTTCATCATGAGCAATTAATGTTTCCCAACCAGGAAGTGTGCAAATACATTTTGTTTTCTCATTTGAAGAACATACTACTTATTTATCTTGGAGAATGTACTTTGTGTAGAATAAATGCCACATGGTTTTATATTTAATCTATGATATTGAAATTTTTTAAATGTATCTTAAATTTATAAATAGTTTCTTGTCCACTGTATGCAGACTGTAGAAGCGTGTACGTGCAGAGAAGCATACTGAAACATGCAGCTTGATGTAAAAAAAAACACACTGTGGTTTTACAACAGTCATGTATATTTAAATACATAAATGAGGACAGGAAGTGTAGCATTTTGAGGTTACATGCAATGCTTTAACAAACAATAGCTCAGTAATGAATAAGAAGTTGATTGTGATGTAAAATAGTTTTAAATGCAGTTTAGAAACATGCTTTAAAGCTCTGAATACAAAATCATAACTTGTAAAACATACAGGTTTTAATGCTCTTATATTTATAATAATAAAAAGTGCTAGTAAATTCCTGCTACTGGCAGTATAATCACAAATATTACATTTGTAAAGAATTTGTTATGATTTTAGGATTTACTCTTTGTAATGTATTTATTATTAATGTATTTAGCTAGTTTATTGTTGTAAAGTACTTCATTAATTTTACATTTGTTTCTAAATGTGCTATATAAATAAATCTATCAGTGAAATTACCATGAATATGAATTATATGTTATTAAAAATAATGCTAGATGTTTTGAATAATTACATGATTCAGCATGACTTCTGTAATCTCTTCCGTAATCCCTATAGCATTTAAACTCATTGCCTTAAATACCATAATATTAATAAACCAAGCTTGACTGCTAATTGAATAATCTTTTTTTTTTTTTTTTACATCTAGTTATCCCTCCATTTCCCTGATTGACAACAAGAACAACTCACCATGATTTCTAGCTTGTTCTTCTCTCAAAAAAAGAAAAAAAAGCCTGTGAGTCCGTTAGAAGTGCAGTTCTGGGTGCTGTGACAAGCCCTAGGTTTAAAGAACTGAAAAGCGTAGGCTGTATGTTGCATGACCTGACAGCCTGCGTCTTTCCTCTGCTGATACTGAATGATGTTGCATCATCAATGTAGATTATGATTGAACCTTTGACACTGAAAGTGCTATAAGGTGTCAGAACACTGGTACACACTCAATGCTGTCTGCAGATTTCCATTTTCAGCACTGGTAATATGCAGTTTTTACATGGTGTGCCATAAATATATGGTGTTCTAAAGTTTACCTGCAAACAAAACAAAAAAAAAAGTATTGTGAAATGTGCACAGATGGAAAAACTAAATGAGTGGGGCTTGCTCTTTTAAAAAAAATTAAGCTTATGGAGGGTGCCGAGTATTTAGTGTGTAGGTATATGGTTAAGTACACACACACACAAACACACACACACAGGGTGCGAATTGTTGGGGGGGGGGGTTGCGTGGGACTTCCCCCTTTCTGGTCAATGTATCCCGTCCTCTGCTTAATTATTTTTAGTGATCAGTGCTATTCAGGGCCGTAGCTGGGGTTTGTGGGGCTCCGATGAAGGTTGACCCAGTGGGCCCTGTTTGAAATTTTGTATTTGTATGCTCATTCTTTTTATTTATTTGTGCTATTTACACAGAGTTAACGTTGTTTTCAAGTCTGTAGGTGTCCAGGTACAGAAACCAAATAATCAAATGTAAAATAATACTGCATAGTCTTCAATATAAAATAAAATATACAATCAAACCAAAATGTATTCAGACACCATCAACATTTCTCACATTATCACAGTTTATTTGCTAGTTTGGAAAATGGTAATAAAATATGACAAGAACTCAACCAAACAAAACTTCAGACAACTGTTAGTATGACAACATTTACACAACTAGCAATACTTTGTTGACCAGTTAGCTTAATTTTGTTCAGACTGGTGTGAAAAGGTTGCATTAGCAATTCAGGAAAAAACACATAAGCAAAACATGGTGCTTTATGGTGCCAAATCATTTTGGGTCCCAATTTTATTATTATTATTATTATTATTAATAATAATCGATTTCACTAGTAGTCCACTGTATGAAGAATTTTGGGGTATAATATATCAGTTCACTTTATTTGCTATACTCACTTCTGCACCTATAAATATATATGAAATTATATCTGGTGTCTAAATAATTGTTGATTTGACTGTGCATTAATTATTGTTAAAAATACGAAGTAAAAGATCAGTGAGTGATTTTCTTTTTCATTTTCTTGGATTAACTAAATTAGACGCGGTCACTTTAAGAGATGATGAACACATACAATACAATACACATCCCATTTTTTTCTAAACTGTTTACTTTCACTTAAGACATAACCGACAGTTTTTTCGAACATACTTTCCAAGACGGGTATTATGACATATTTTGTATGTATTAGTCGGTGAAAGAGCAAAACCAGAACACCGCGGGTGTTGAATTGGACTCTTTCACGTCCTTTTCTGTCTGTGTAAACTGCGATTCCTATTTGTTCGTTCATGTGCAGCAAGAACTTCGAGGAGAACTTTGCAGAAGAGAGCTTGGTTCAGTGTTGCTGTCCGCTAAACGCGGCTCTCTCTCGCGAGTAACAGCTTCTCAGTTGAGCTTTTCCTCGTCTTGTGTTTTAATGCTTTAAACTCTTATGAATGTTTAAATTGACAAGTTGCAAGGCTTAAAAAAACGTGAAAATTATAAGCTTTCGTGATCACAAGCAGCAGTGGTCTGTCAACTGTCCTGAGCTTTTTTTAGGCTAAACTCATCCAGAGGGTTGAGATCGCCAGAGCCCCCCCTCAGCCATGGGCCCCTATAATCGTCACCACCTTTCACCCCACTAGCGACGGCCCAGCGTCAGGCCTACATTTTATGGTAACATGAAGAAGAAAAAACGTATTACTAATAATATGGATGATGTTTTTAGTACTCCCTAGCCCTGATTAGTTATTTAACACTGGCCGTTTTCAGTTCATGTGATCATTTAATCGCTATACCTACTGCCACGTGCTAAATGCTTTTGATGTCTACTGTGTGAGCACGAGACTGCAGAGACAAAGAATGTGACGTATACACTGAATGACCACTAGAGGGCAGTTTAACCTTACACGACAAACCATGCAAACTACTCAGAGCATCTATCAATCATCTCAAATTATGATTTATTATTTATATTTGTGTATTTTATTCATAACTATTTTAAATCATGTTTCTTTAATAAAATATAGAAAAAATAATACTAAATATAATATTAATAATAATAATAATAATAATAATAATAATAATAAGTTTATTATTATTATTATTATAGTGTGTGTGTGTGTGTTCACTGCTCTGTGTGTGTGCGCATTTCGGATGGGTTAAATGCAGAGCACAAATTCTGAGTATGGGTCACTATACTTGGCTGAATGTCACTTCACTTCATCACATTGATTTAAATAAGATAATCTCATACCATACTGATATAAAACATACAAAGAGTAAGAAAATATATTCAATTCGTTGTAATTAATAACATGAAGTGCGTTTAACATTATGCTACTTCAATTTTTCCCAAACTGGGGTTTGTAAATGAACTGTAGGTGCTTCAGGAGTTTAATAAAAAGATAATAATGCATTAAATCATAATTTTTTTTTTTTAATTCTAACATTGAATAACATCAATCAAAATAAAACACTAAAATAAATGTGTTTACGTACATGTACTGTAATTGACCATTAACCAACAAGGAACTGTAAAACATGTAATTGTGAAAATTATTAAAATATTTATTTTAAAATCTCAGGGTAGCCTACTTCTAGTTAATATATTAGGTAAAAAAGTGCAGATGGCAAAAAAGTTTGGGAATGCCTGCATTGCATATAAATGAGAAATAATGTGAATTTGTGTATCTCAAAGGGGTCATATGAAGCAATTTCAAGGTTTCCTTTCTCTTTGGAGTGTTACAAGCTGTTCATGAATAGATTAGATCCATTAAGTTGCAAAGGCTAAAGTCTTAAACCCAAAGAGATATTCTGTATAAAAGTTAAGACTCTGCCACATGTCCACAAAATTGGAAGACTTTCTGAATGCATAGAAGCAGTAGGTTATTTTACAAATGAACATTTAAAAGATGAAAAAGAGGAATAGGAAGAATCAATAAATTATGAAAGTGAAAAGTGAAAGTCGTGACATTTGCAAAGTATGGTAACCCATACTCAGAATAGGTGCTCTGAAATCATCATTAGGTGAAAAGGTGAAAATCATCATTAGAACATTACAAAAATGGCAAAGTGCAGAGGATAATCATTTAGACATTTTATTGGGAAATATTGCAGACAAAAATAAATATATATTTTCTGAAAGTAACAGTCAAAACAAGAACACACGTACCCTTGTAGTGCCATGCCATGGTAGGCTACTTTTTGCGATTATCTTATTCATGCAACAAAGTTTTTAAAGTGTACTTTATAGAATTATTATGGTTTTTCCATCAAATCTTGTAACCATGATCACACCAATGTTGTCAGATGTGGACCACACTTTGTTATACTGTGTTCGTCACATATGACGGGGATCTGCCTCAATCTAATCTAGATCAACTTACTCTAGATAACTGTTTACATTCAGTATGAACAAGTGTCCCTTTTACTCTTTTCAGCAGAAAGTAATAGCCGATCGAATCCAGACAGCAGTTGGTAGTAGCGATCCACTCAGAGACATCAAGAAACACATGCACAAAGTCATGTGAATCATCTGATGCTATATATTGCAACAAAAGACCAATATGAACGGGCGTGAAGCAAACTATGAATGTGAACATGTTCGCAGTGATGATAGCGGCAATGTTTGTCCTTTCCATTTTATCCCTGCCTTGGACATGCTTAAGGGATCTGATCAGGATGTAGATGGTTTGTGTGGAGCAAAGTATGACGATGAGCACTGGAATAAGATAACCTAAAATCTCTAAAAGATAGACAAATCTTGTACCAAGCTTTTCTGTTATTCTTAGGTCATAACAGGTCTGTAATTTGTCTGGGAGAAGGTCGCCATAGTTACTAGCACAGATGACCACTACTATCATCCAGATGAAGATGCACTTTGAAATGGCGATCATCTTACTTCTGGAGGCCAGTGCTTTGGTCAGAAACGGAAACTTGACGGCTATGAATCGGTGAAAGCTGATGGCTGTAATGGTGAAGATGCTGCTGTACATTTTGGAGTATTGGGTGCACAGCAGGAATGTACACAATACACCTGGTTTAATCTGGCAAAAGGCTTCCAGTATCCTGAAAGGTAGAAAAATAATGGCTAGGAAATCGGCCACCAGTAGATTGAACATGTAGATGTGCGTGTCTGTCCAGCGCTTGAGGCGGCAGAAGATACACAGAGCCGTGACGTTGAAGAAAAGCCCCACTATGAAGACAGGTGGGTAGGCAACACGTTCAAAATAACTGAGTGCTTTGTCTGTGTCGTTCATCTCTGCACTGCAGTTATATTCCATCTAGACCAGAGCCAATGATATTGTACAAAGGGTTAGTGGTCATTTAAGTGAGAAAGCTGCTTTAAGAAGTTAAAGTTCTTATCATTACAAGTAAAATATTTAAATGCATGAGCTCAGATGCCGCAGGATAGCCTGTTTATCTACACTAACTTCACTTTTCAGAGTTATTTTGGCTCATTTTTTTAATTAAATAGCAAAATGTGTCAGACGAATAATGCAAATTCTTTTTTCAGAATTCATTTGATCAGATTCTTGTAGTTTTGGTGGTTTGTGCTGTCTTTGTGAAGTCAATTCTTATGAAGTTAGAGGTGGGTTGTGTTTCATCATGAGCAATTAATGTTTCCCAACCAGGAAGTGTGCAAATACATTTTGTTTTATCATTTGAAGAACATACTACTTATTTATCTTGGAGAATGTACTTTGTTTAGAATAAATGCTATATGGTTTTACATTTAATTTATGATACTGACACATTTTTAAATGTAGCTTAAATTTATAAATATTTCTTGACCACTGTATGCAGACTGTAGAAGCGTGTACGTGCAGAGAAGCATACTGAAACATGCAGCTTGATGTAAAAAAACACACTGTGGTTTTACAACAGTCATGTATACATGTATAAATGAGGACAGGAAGTGTAGCATTTTAAGGTTACATGCAATGCTCTAACAAACAATAGCTTTGTAATTAATAAGAAGTTGATTGTGACGTAAAATATAGTTTTATATGCAGTTTAGAAACATGCGTTAAAATACAAGCTCTGAATACAAAATCATAACATGTAAAACGTACAGGTTTTAATGCTCTTATTTTTATAATAATAAAAAGTGCTAGTATATTCCTGCTACAGGCAGTATAATTACAAATATTACATTTGTAAAGAATTTGTTATGATTTTAGGGTTTACTCTTTCTATTTAATATTATTTTATTTTATTATTAATGTATTTAGCTAGTTTATTGTTGTAAAGTACTTCATTAATTTTAAATTTGTTTCTAAAGGTGCTATATAAATAAATCTGTCAGTGAAATAACCATGAATATGAATTATATGTTATTAAAAATGATGTTAGATGTTTTGAATAATTACATGATTCAGCATGACTTCTGTAATCTCTTCCCTAGCATAATCCCTAGCATTTAAACTCATTGCCTTAAATACCATAATATTAATTAAACAAGCTTGCCTGCTAATTTAATTTTTTTTTTTTTAACGTCTAGTTATCCCTTCATTTCCCTGATTGACAACAAGAACAACTCACCATGATTTCTAGCTTGTTCTTCTCTCAAAAAAAAAAGCCTGTGAGTCTGTCAGAAGTGCAGTTCTGGATGCTGTGACAAGCCCTAGGTTTGAAGAACTGAAAAGCGTAAGCTGTATGTTGCATGACGTAGGCATGACGTAGTCGCAAGCGTAGGCTGTATGTTGCAGCCTGCATCTTTCCTCTGCTGATGCTGAATGATATGCAGAGAGGATATCATTCCTCTCTCTGAGAGAGGATCTTGATAGACTGGGATCATCAGCGAATACTGGTAAGTAAACACAAGAAGATATGATTAGTGACACTCGCAGAGAGAAGCACTATAAGTCTGCTTCGAACAAACGAGCCCGGACAATGAGAGGTGCGTGGTGTGTGCTTATGAAGCAGGGTGGCTGATGGAGTGCAGGTGTGTATTGTTAGAACTCAGGTGATTGTGAGGTCTGGGTGATTGTGGTGGAGGAACCTGGCCAATCCGTGACACACAGATGGAAAAACTAAATGAGTGGGGCTTGCTCTTTAAAAAAAAAACATGATGTGTATGGACAGTGAGCAGAGTATATATATATATATATATATATATATATATATATATATATATATATATATATATATATATATATACAGTGGGTACGGAAAGTATTCAGACCCCCTTAAATTTTTCACTCTTTGTTATATTGCAGAGATTTGCTAAAATCATTTCAAAGTTCATTTTTTTCCTCAATGTACACACAACACCCCATATTGACTGAAAAACTGTAACGACTGGGTGAAGAAGTGGCAGGAAGCAAGTGCGAGATTTCACAGACATCCAACGCATAAACACACAAGAAAGCAAACATAGGTCACATACAGTACATGAAACAATGCTCTCACGAACACAAGACGCTAGACAAGTCAATAAATAGAGATGAGTAATGAGTGACAGCTGTTGCTGATGACAATTAGCGGAGATGCCCACAAACTAATCAGTGCTGACGCATAACACGCAGACTTCACCCACAAAGTGCAAAACCCTGAGATCATGGTTTACCACGGTGTACCCCCCCCCCAAGTATGCCTCCTGGAGATCCCAGAAGGACTTACCTGCTGATTGTAATCATCAATAAGGTAGTGATCCAGTACGTCCCTAGCAGGTACCCAACTCCTCTCCTACGGACAGTAACCTTCCCAGTCCACTAAGTACTGGAATTCTTGTCCCATCCGACTTGAGTCCAAAATACAATTTACCGAATAAGTCGGCTCCCCATCTATGAGACGCGGCGGTGGGGGAACTGGGGTAGGCAGATTAATACATGAATAAAACACAGGTTTAATTTTGGACACATGGAAGGTGGGATGTATTCTCCTGTACGCTGGAGATAGGTTGAGGCGGACTGTCACCGGACTTATGATCTTGGTGACAAGAAAAGGGCCAATAAATTTGGGAGCTAATTAGTTAGAAACGGAGTGGAGAGGAATATTGTTAGTAGAAAGCCACACTTTTTGACCCACGACGTAAACAGCATGCTTTGACCGGTGGAGATCGGCCTTGGCGCTCCCTCATCTGGAGCAGAGTCTCGCGGGGTCTGGTCCAGGTGCGGTGGCACCTCTAGACAAATGCTTGAGCAGAGGGAACCACGACATCAGACTCCAGATTAGGAAAAACCGGTGGCTGGTACTCTAAGCTGCACTGAAACGGAGAAAGGCCCGTGGCTGACACTGGTAACGAATTGTGAGCGTACTCCACCATAGAGGGTTGTTGGCTCCAGGAGGAAGGATTCTTGGGGACTAAACATTGCAACGTTCTCTCTAAATCTTGGTTGGCTCGCTCAGACTGCCCGTTACTCTGGGGATGATAACCCGAAGACAGACTAACCGTCACTCCTAACAATTTACAAAATTCCTTCCAAAATTTGGATATGAATTGGGATCCCCTGTCAGAAACCAAGTCTACTGGGAGGCCATGTAACTGAAAGACGTGATCAAGGACAGTGACCACTGTCTCCATGGTTGTAGGTAATTTGGCAAAGGGAATGAAATGTGAATGAAACAATTGAAGGTACCCCTGACCCTTCCAACCAGTGACGCCACTCCTCTAAAGCTAATTTGACAGCCAACAATTCTATGTTACCAATGTCATAATTGCGTTCAGCAGGAGATAAACGATGTGAGAAAAACGCGCAGGGATGCATCTTGTGGTCCGAGGCAGCACGTTGGGAAAGAACTGCTCCTACTCTGGAATAGCCACTCCATATTTTACTGAGAATAAATTAGATGACTTAAATGGGGAGTCATCTCATTTATCATCAGTAAAATATGGAGTGCCACAAGGATCCGTCCTAGGTCCCCTTCTATTTTCAATATACATGTTGCCCCTTGGTAATATTATTAGAAAATACGGAATTAGCTTCCACTGTTATGCTGTTATAGCTCCTGCGTACCTAACTAGCCTTCTACCACGCTACAACCAATCACGCACCCTAAGGTCACAAAACGCTGGACTTTTGGTAGTTCCTAGGATAGCAAAGTCCACTAAAGGAGGTAGAGCTTTCTCACATTTGGCTCCAAAACTCTGGAATAGCCTTCCTGATAATGTTCGGGGTTCAGACACACTCTCTCTGTTTAAATCTAGATTAAAAACACATCTCTTTCGCCAAGCATACGAATAATGTATCTTTTAAATTGTGAGTGTAGTTGCATCTGATCAAAGGTGCATTTTTATTCATTAGCTTGGGTTAAACTAATTTTACTTTGTTGGATCAGCAGCCATGCTAATGATGTCTCTATTTTGTTTCTATGTTTCGCCACGGGATTTACATCCCGTGGTAACTAGGATTTACACAAGCTCCAGTCTGGATCCAGAACACCTGAGAAGAGATGATGCTGACCCTCAGAGGACCTCAGATGATGCTAACCCTGAATCAACAAACAGAACTAACAATTATTGCTAAATGTGTGACTGCATCATATAATAACTTAATTAATAATATTGATAGTTCATCGTCTAGCTGACCACGTCTTGTATTATTATTATTATTTTTATTTTTTCTAAAATCCTGTCAAATGTGCACAAACTACTAGCTACTACTAAATATTGTAGAAACATAATTTTCTGTAAAGTTGCTTTGTAACGATTTGTATTGTAAAAAGCGCTATACAAATAAACTTGAATTGAATTGAATTGCTCCTACCCCCACCTCTGATGCATCGACCTCAACCCACGAACTGTCATGTGGATCAGGGGCTACAAGGATGGGAGCCAAAACGAAGCGGCTCTTGAGGTTGGTAAATGCAGTCTCGGCTGCATCCGACCACCTGAACGGAGTACTGGGGTAGGTCGAGGCAGTCAGAGGTGTGATTAGTTGGCTGAAATTACGAATAAAATGTAGATAAAAATTGGCAAACCCCAGAAACCGCTGTAGGGTCTTACGGGAATCTGGAGATGGCCAATCTATCACAGCCTTAACATCGTCAGGATTCATACGTATTCCCTCGGACGAGACGATATCCCCCAGGTAGGGGACAGACTGTGCATGGAATACGCATTTCTCCGCTTTGACAAAAAGCCCATTCTTTAGTAATCTCTGGAGCACTCGTCTGACATGTTGCACATGTTCCTGGAGAGATGAAGAAAAATTCAGTATGTCATCCAGGTAAACATATATAAACTGATCTACCATGTCTCTCAACCTGTCATTAACGAGTGCTTGGAAAACCCCGAGTTGGAGAGCCCGAACGGCATCACCAAATATTCAAAGTGCCCTCTAGGGGTGTTAAAGGCGGTTTTCCATTCATCCCCCTTCCTGATGCGAAACAAATGATAAGCATTACATAAATCCAATTTTGTGAATACGGATGCTCCCTGTTACCTCTCGAAAGCTGAAGACATCAAAGGCAATGGATAGGTGTTGTTTATCGTGATGTTGTTCAGCTCTCGGTAGTCAATACAAGGTCACAGAGAACAATCCTTCTTACCCACAAAAAAGAATCCCGCCCCCGTTGGAGAAGAGGAAGGGCGGATGAACCTCAATGCCAAGGAATCAGAAATGTATTTCTCCATGGCCTCCCTCTCCGGAATAGAAAGAGAGTAAAGCTTGCCTTTAGGCGGAGACTTACCTGGAACTAAGTCTATAGCACAGTCATAGGGACGATGCGGAGGAAGAGAAGCAGCACGGGACTTACTGAACAGTTCCTTCAGGTCCAAGTACTCTGCGGGCACGTTTGATAACCCCATGGTCTCCTTCTGAAAGACAGAAACAGGCACAACAGGACAAGCAGAAACCAGACAAGACTCATGACAACTTTCGCTCCACAAGGTGACCGTGTTGGAACCCCAATCCACTTGTGGATTATGTTTGATTAACCAGGGGTGACCTAAAATAATGGGAGCGACAGGGGAGTCCATGAGATAAAAGGATATGGTTTCATGGCCATTGAGTGTGGTGACATGGATGGGATGAGACACAGGAAGGACAGGAAGGATCAAGTGACATGCAAGGAGAGAGTCAATGAAATTACTTTCGGCCCCAGAGTCCAGAAGGGCGTGACAGTCGTGAGTGTGGTTCTCCCACCGCAGTTTTACTGGAAGGAGAATCGAAGATGTGGTTGAAGACTTCCCGATAGTAGCTTCAAACTTACTACCGGGCTGGCTCTTTTACCGGGCATGAATGGATGTAGTGCTCCGAAGCACCGCAATATAAACATAGTCCTTGGGACCTCCGCCGCTGTCTCTCCCTCCGGGAAAGCTGAGCTCTACCCACCTGCATGAGTTCGTGATCGTAGACGGGACCGACCATGTTCTCTCGACTCGAACTGCCCCGTTGCGGAGAGACGTAATGGCGTGATGGACTGGCTTATTTACCCAGGCGTTTAATCCGAGCGTCCACCCGGAGTGCCAGGTCGATGAGATCGTTGAGCATTGGGGGCAGCTCGAGGAGGTAGATCTCCTTCTGAACACGGTCGGCCAGCCCATGCAGTAATCGATCCCACTGTGCCGCCTCGTTCCACTGGCACGCGGCCGCCAGGGTGCGGAACTGAATGGAATAATCCGCCACCTACGACTTCCCTTGTCGGAGGTCCGAGAGCTGGTGAGCGGCCTCCCTGCCGGCCGCGGCTCGATCGAACACTCGTCTCATCTCTTCGGAGAGGGCATGGAACGAGTTGCAACATGGATGTTGATTTTCCCACACCACCGTCCCCCATAAGGCGGCCCTGCCAGAGAGTAGGGTAAGAGCAAACGCAACCTTGGACTCTTCCGTCACGAAGGTGCGGAGCTGTAATGCAAAATGCATGGAACATTTGTTAAGGAAAGTCTTGCAAAAGTTAGACTCACCAGAGTAGCTCTCTGGCGCCAGAAGGCACGGCTCTGGCCGGAAGTGGTCCTGGGAGGTCTCCTGGGGGACAGGCGGCGGAGGTGGTGCGGGCGGTGCAGTGGGTGCAGTGGGAGAGGTGAGTTGATGGATCTTTCCTATGTGAGCTCGGACACCTGTGTCACCAGCGCTTGGATCACATGTCCGGTGTTCACGATGCTCTCCTGCTGCGGATCCATACGGTTGACGCTGTGATGGACGAATTCCGAAAGTGAAGTGTTGCTCGCTGCTTCCATGTTGGGTGAGATCATTCTGTGTGAGATTTAACACAGTTTAATGAAGACAATGATACAAGACGACAATGAGACAAAAAGATGAAGCTGAGAGGAATACACTGTCCAGGATGGAGCCGGTGGGTGAAGTATCCGGATGGTGGAGGTGAGTTGGCAGCAGGAGAGGGTTACACAGGAACTGCGGGGAAACAAGCCAAAGGTAAGTAATGTTGCTTGGGTTGGTGGTAGATCAAAAGGGTGCTTCTACTAAATAGTGAGTAAAGGGTCTGAATACTTACTGTAGGACCATGTGATATTTTAGTTTTTCTTTTTTAATAAAAATTTCAACAATTCTGTGTTTTTCTGTCAAGGTGTTTCAATATGGTGTGTGTACATCAGTGTTAATTTCGTTGACGAAGACTATGATGAAAAATATTCGTCAACTAACCTTTTTCACGGACGAAAACTAAACAAAATCTAAATAAAAAGTCAGATATGATGACGAAAAACGTGACGAAATATAACTGACACTTTAGTCAACGAATAAAAATGAGACGAAAATATATGGGAGGGACGAATGGAGAAGAGATCCAATCAGAGTGAATCTTTGAGGGTAGGTTGATCTATGCAGAAGCAGCGAGCCATTTTAAAAAGCCGTGGCAAATGCAAGCGCAACAGCTAAACAAACGCAGCAGCAGTTACACAGAAAAGAGAACAAAGATGAGTTTGCAGAAATTCGCACAGTTTCGAGGACGTTTTCATAACAGTTAAGTTGTTTACACAGGGAACTACACTGCGACTTTTTGCGACCCAAATTTTTATGGGGTCGTAAATGTATCACTGATTATTTTTTAACCTACTTATGTGTAATGCTATGTTTTAATATGAGCATTTATTAAAACAGAAATGTGTATTTTAAGAATACGTTTTATAACGTGCTCTGAGCATTCAACACATCAAGTTGGCTTCAGCCCTGCGATGCAGGAAAGTTGAACTGAGCAGCTGGTTACTAGCGCAACACTGAACCGATCTCTCCTTCAGGACATTTGCGTCCTCCTGCACCGGAACGAACAAATTTTGTACCGACAACAAATACATACTAAATATGTTGAAATACCCGTCTTGGAAAGTGTGTTCGAAAAAGTCTGTAGTTATGTCTTCAGTGAAAGTAAAGAGTTGGAAAGAAATCGGATGCGTATCTTTATAATGGATGCATTTGTCTCTTAAAGTGACCGCGCCTAATTTACTAGCTCTGCTGTCAGTGTCTTTAATGTATGAAAATGAAAGTAAATCACTCACTGCTCTTGACTGAATTGCCTTGTAGTTTTAACAAGAATTTATCCAAAGTCAATCCAAAAATGAACAAAAACACAAGTTTTTTAAACTTTGTGTAAATAGCACAAATAAAGAAATAGAATGAACATACAATACAAATATAATATAGGTGGTTGTCTATATGTACTTCATCTTGAAAGAATGTCATATGCATTGCATATCATTCAGGACGAATGCATATCTTTTTCAGAGAGCATGTATATTTTTCATTGAGAGCAGGCCTTGTGTTTATTTTATAAATACCATTCCATAACAGACTGATGGAAACATTCAGTCAAGTCAACTAAGTTGACTTTGTTCTACTAAAAAAAAACTAGACTAAGACTAAAAGACTTATATGCCTGTTTAATTATTAAGAAACACTAAATTCTAAGATTTTTATTAGGCCTATATCGACATTTCTCATTTTCATTTAGTTTCACTTACCTTATGTACTAGTATAACAAACTGAAATAAAAATGGTATTGTGAAGTGTTCACACATGAAAAAACGAAATGAGTGGGACTTTCTCATGTGTAAAAAAAAAATTATGAATATGGTTTTGAGGGTGTGCAGTATTAAGTGTGTACTGTATGTGGTTAAGCGCACACACACACGGGCACACACACACACACATACACATACATATGCCTGTTTTATTAGTAGGAACCACTAAAGTCTAAGATTATATTATTATATCAACTTTTCTCATTTTCATTTAGTTTAACTTTCCTTATGTACTAGTCTAACAAACTAAAAAACTGAAATAAAAATGAAAAACTATACATAGACAAATTTTTACAAAACGACAAAAGCACACAATAAATTACTAAAACTGACCTGAATTTAAAATGAAAACAAAATATTTAAATAAAAACAAATTCATGATATTAATGAAAACTCGAGCAGTATCTCAATGCTGCTAAAGTAACACACATGAGAATCCGGACACTGGCGCCTGCTGGCCGGATGAAGAATGACAGTCAGGTTTATTCACATCAACCTCGAACAACTATACAACTCTGTCTCTCTTTTCTACTGTAAATTGATTCTTTCTCTGGTCTTTCTCTCTCTGTTTTCTTTCTTTGTCTGTGTGCCACATTCTAGTTTGAATGTACTGAATCAGAGCAATTTCTTTCCAAACCTTTCTTTTTATTCTCTCCCAAAATTGCTTTTTCTTCGCATCTTTAGAAAAGTGCTTGGGGAAAAAAAGCAGCCAATAATTACAACACAGTCCAGGGTCAGAGTCTGGGGTCTCGGTGATTTGAAAGAAGGTGAAAATGGATGACCGATTTCTCTCTTTCAGGAATGGTCTTACTCTGTTCTGAATGGCATCTTTTTTTTCCATGATGGAACATCTGAAGTAGGTCAGCTGAACACTTATGATAGAAATTCAGGTAGCCTACATAAACCTGCCTATATCAAATCAATCAAAATATTCAATCAAACTTTACTATTTTTTGAGGCATTTTGCAGACATTTATAATAAACATTTATGCATTAATTTTGCACTCTTCTGACTGAAGTCGATTTTTTACTTTTATTTTATCTTATACCTTTTTTTTGTTATGTTTGGTCTATTTCTGTTGGTACTAATCTAGCAATATTCCTTTATTTATGTATAATATGTTTATATACATGAACAACTGTGTGTGTGTGTGTGTGTGTGTGTGTGTGTGTGTGTGTGTGCATTGCATCACAGGGATAAATTATATATTAAAATATATAAAATATAGATTATATTGGTTGCTATAATATTTCACTATATTACTTTGTTTTATGGTCATTTAAATGTTCTTTGGTAATGAGAGACTTATTTCAAGAACATTAAACAAAATCTTACCAAACCCAATCATTTGCATGTCAAAGTCAAAGTCACTTTTATTTATATAGCGCTTTAAACAAAATACATTGCGTCAAAGCAACTGAGCAACATTCATTAGGAAAACAGTGTGTCAATAATGCAAAATGATTAAAGACAGTTCATCATTGAATTTAGTGATGTCATCTCTGTTCAGTTAAATCGTGTCTGTGCATTTATTTGCAATCAAGTCAACAATATCGCTGTAGATGAAGTGACCCCAACTAAGCAAGCCAGAGGCGACAGCGGCAAGGAACCGAAACTCCATCGGTGACAGAATGGCGAAAAAACCTTGGGAGAAACCAGGCTCAGTTGGAGGGCCAGTTCTCCTCTGACCAGACGAAACCAGTAGTTCAATTACAGGCTGCAGCAAAGTCAGATTGTGCAGAAGAATGTTAGTAGCATGTTAGTAGCATCATCACATACCTCCTGCACTATTCTGTTAACAGCATCCTCTTGTCTCACCATTCTATTATTTATAATATGCAGTGTTTTGTTTCTCTCTGATGTTGTTGTTCTTGTACTGACAACCAAATCAAATTTTTCTGTATCTCTGCTGTGATTGGTTCCTTAGTGTAAGATCTATCTTGTATTATTTTGCTTTAAGAAACACTGGAGCTCTACAAAGAAGGATTTCAGACATCAGCTCCAGCCCAGGACAGGTTTGTGCGATAAGCATAAGTACTTCACGGGGAGTTGTGTGTGTGTGTGTGTGTGTGTCATACCCATCTCTTCCTCAAATGGTTCCTTTTTACACATTTAGTCAATTTTTGTGCATTTTTTTTTCTTATTTGCTGGTATCTGCAAATTTAATTTTATTTAATTTAAATTTTTTGAGGAACTTTTAAGCTGCTTGTAAAAATTTGACACATTTTATTATAACTTCTCAAAGTGCTCACACACTACATTCACACACATTGTGTTAATGAAGCTCCGTGAATATTAGCTGCTGTAGATAGCATAGATGTAAATTACTAGTTGATGAAATGCACATTATTTTTTTTTTATTTAGACTGCATGATGATTCACCTGTTGAAATTTAACTTTTACTCATTAGGAATGCTTGCTGTCTGTCTGTCTGTCTGCCTGTCTTTTGCTCTGTCTCTCTCTGTGTTTCTGCCCATCCTCCTATGGTCATATGTGGTGTCATTTCCTGCTAATATGTTGTAAATGTCTCTCTCTGGTGTGAAGCGCAGTGTGCACGCTGTCAGAAAGTGTTAGGAGACTTCTATATCGGCCGTGTGCTGGTGTGGTCCTGCTGCATGCGCTGCTCGCTGTGAATACTGATTTGGACTCTTGCATCAGCTCAAGTGTGATGTGAATATTCTAAGCTAGCACTAACACAGCAGAGAGCTGTTATATAAGCACTGGCCACTGGGACTCATTAAATCACTCTGTTTCTCAGCAATGCTTCTCTCTCTCTCTTTTATAGAATTTGCCGGTTTTCTGGAATCTGATAGTGGGAGGGGAATGAAATGAAGCTGTGTGACCTCCAAACCACTGCTGAAGTTTGAGAAGTCTCATGAGCGAGCGAGAAAGAGGAAACACTGAAAGTGAGAGTGTCTCGTTTAACTGAAAGTGAGAATGATGGTATTAAAAGGAAGTAGAACAGCTGTAGCCATGGAGACCAGCTCAGTGGAAAGCTGATGATTTTTGAAGGATGGGCTGCTATTATGTGAATGAAGGACAGGAGGGAACAAAAGGTGAGAAGGACAGCATACATAGAAATCAGAGTGACAGAAACTAGATGTGTTTAACTGAGTTAAACAGGAAGAGTTTGGGGTGTTTCAAGCTCAGGGTAGTCTTTGTAGGGGGTGAGGTCAGGTCTGTTGGGTGTTACACTAAAATTAGGTCACCATACAGAGAGCTTTTTCATCTTTCTAGTTCATCTGTACATGGCTGTTGTTTCCTTGGCTCCTGTTTCATTCTATCCCGCTCAAATTCGAACCAGCTTCTTTCTTTCTTTCTTTCCATTTTATTAGTAATTTATAGAAGCAGACATGGTAAAGGTAATGGATGAATTTGAGATTAGAGGAAATTATACTTCAATGCTTTTGTGTTTTTGCGTTTGCCCTGAGAATCTTTAAGTTTACCTGCATACTTTTTCCTCCCAACTAGTAATTTTCACATATAATTACAAAGAAGTAACGCATTAAATTTATCGAAAAGCATGAAATTAGTTAATTTAAACTATTTTCTTGTAAAAAATGCTCTAATAAAATAAGAAATAATAAAAAATATATATTATACAGACATACTGTACCTATTACACCTTAAATTGTTAAGAAAATCATGCTATTATATTTGTTAGTGACCAAATAACAGTTTTTATCTAACAAAATCTTAATAAAGGGTCTTTATTGGTACTGATGTTCCATGAAAATCCTTTAACGTCCATGGAATCTTTCTTTACAAAAAAAACAAAAACAAAAAAACAAAGGCATCAGGTCTGAGCCAGAATTTAGGATATAAAGATGTGGAGATGGGCTCTTTTTTGACCAACCACAGCACATAAAATGCCATCTTTACATTTTCACATGAATAAATACAATATATTTTCACATATTAGGATATTCTGTTCAGGGACAGATATAGAAAAATATTGATGGGGTCTCGAGAAGGGGGCAGGAATTTTTGAGGGGTGGCAACATATGGCAGACGTATATATACTGAATTTAGTCACAGTTATCACAGTTTGATGATAAATAAATGTGCACACTACAAAAGGACACAGGCTATCATTTACAAACTTAATCTCATGCAATCAATGTCTTGCATTTGAAACAGTTCATATAAGGAATAAGTGACCATACCCAATAAGTACCACCACACTTACTAATGCATACAGTATGCATCGACATGTCATTAAGAGCATTATAAAAGGTTCAGTGTCATCAACATGTCAATTTATTATAAGAAACACAAGATTTTAACTCGTCTTCACGACAACAATATCTATACTTCATGTTGAGCATAAATATAAAGCCTACTGATAAAGGACACCGTCAACAGTACTGACGACAAAATAGACTATGTTTGATAGGTGCACTATTTGAAAATCGAAAATTATAAATTTATTTTTTTAATTAGGCTACAATCACGAATCATTTGAGTCAGTTTGGGAGCTCGGAGCGAGTTCGCGAATCATTTGAGTCAGTTTGTGAGGTCAAAGCGGGTTCGCGAATCATTTGAGTCAGTTTGGGGATCGCTAATCATTTGAATTCGTTCGGGAGTTCGTAGTGGGATCGCGAATCATTATATTTGAGTCAGTTATGGGGATCGCGAATCATTTGAGTCAGTTCGGGAGTTCAAAGCGGGTTCGCGAATCATTTGAGTCAGTTTGGGGATCGCAAATCATTTGAATCAGTTCGGGAGTTCGGAGCGGGATCAAGAATCATTTGAATCAGTTCGGGAGTTCGTAGCGGGTTCGCGAATCATTTGAATCAGTTCGGGAGTTCGTAACGGGTTCGCGAATCATTTGAGTCAGTTCGGGAGTTCAAAACGGGTTCGCAAATCATTTGAGTCAGTTTGGGGATCGCAAATCATTTGAATCAGTTCGGGAGTTCGGAGCGGGATCACGAATCACGAAAGATTTGCTCTCGTAAATTTTCAAATTGGCCATAAGCTTTAATTCGTTGTGCACACCAAATTAAAACACTTGTATTGTATTTTCCAATGTTTTGCTGGAATAAAACCCAAAAGTGATGCAGCCTTCACTATTACTGTCACTTTCTACAATATAGATTTGTTTTAAAGCAGCTTCAAATTAATTAGCGTGAAAATGGCAGTTTTTATTTAAAAAAATAAAAAAATATCTTTCAGCTGTAAAGAAGTTAAATACTGTATTGAGGCGTTTCAGTTGGATTCAACTGTGTCAGTTGAAAGCTCATCAATTATGAAACAAATTCAATTCAAGCATTCGATTGGATTCAGTTCAAAACCATGTAGTGCACCTATTTTGTGTTACAACAGAAGGTTAAAGATTCAACCATATCTGATGGGTTTGATTAGTTCAGAGAAACATAAATATATGACTAGGAAGATAAAATAATATGTTAATTTGAAATTATATATATATATATATATATATATATATATATATATATATATATATATATATATATAATTTATTTTATACTTTTTAACCCCAAACTGAAAGAAAGTCAAGTCAGTCACAACAAAACATGCAAGTAAATATACAGCTGTGATTTGCTCTCAGTGGGGTTTGAGAGTTAGACAACTCTATTTTCTGTCTCTTTGAGCTCTTTAGAAAATGGAAGAATAGGAGAGCTGCGTGCAAGCATGCTATAGCATGTGCACTAACAAGAAGGCAGGTGGGTGTTCCCTGCCGCTAAATGGGTCAGCCTCACATGGCACGGCATGCTGGCTGATTCAGTGCTGGTAAACAGGCTTGTTTGCTCACCCGTTTCCACAGCAACGCCGTCCCTGCCCTTTCTACATGCTCTCAATGGCTCCACAAGCATCTGCTTCCTCTCACCAGCCAGATCATCTGCTGGGAAATTTGACTCACAAATCAGACACCTCACTAGTGTCCGCTTTTGTTTGCCACCTTGTTGGTGACATACGTGGTCTTTTCCAAATGGCTCAGAACTCTATCATTCAGTTTGTTTTTCTCTTTCGCTTTCTCTAGATGGGTGTGACTGTCATTGCTGACATTCATATTCCTGTCATTTAGTGCTTTAAAGCATGCATATTGTTCTCTTTGAAATGAGGAGGTAGAAGAAATGCAGATGTTGTTGTCAGATACCGCACATACCACTCATACTATCGATGACCTAACAAGCCAATCTCATTTGGAAGTTTCCCGTATAAAGTTCTGTTGAAGATTGCGGTAGCCTTGTGAAGACAGAAATTGGGTTTTCCCCTCATATCACTTTAAATCTGCAGTTCTGGATGTTTACTAACTGTT
The DNA here is from genome assembly GCF_003368295.1 of Carassius auratus. NCBI lineage: Eukaryota > Metazoa > Chordata > Actinopteri > Cypriniformes > Cyprinidae > Carassius > Carassius auratus. The sequence goes on from NC_039269.1 coordinate 31,519,667, forward strand.
GGGTTCTTGATGTAAAGGATAGGTGGTTATTTGATGGTCAAGCTGTTGTGAACCGGGTTTGGCTGTAGTTGCCAGATTGGTTCACGCCCGCAGATTACAATAACATCATGCTTGTATGATATTTAACAAGTGTCTTGTCTGAATCAATAGGCGTAGTTATGTTTAAAAGCTTTTTCACAAAGGTGTTTTGAGCTGCATTGCTATTACTTTGTGTATTGTTGGCTAAAACTAAAATGCTAAATGAAAAAGAAAAATATATCTAATGAAATGTAGCTAAAATTAAATAGAAATGTTAGGTTAAAAAATTTGATTAAATTAGATTTAAAATGTTTGAATAGAGTAAAATAGAGTTGGAACTAATAAAAAGCACAATAATGTTACTAAAACACACACTAATTACTATAATAATATACAAATAATATCAAAATATCACTGGTATGAACAGAAGTAGCCATTTCTTCTATCAAAATACTGTAAGATTTCTTATACCATTTTTCTTTTCCGATCAATAATAATTATTTTTTATATATATACTGTATATACATTTTCTAAAATATTAACATTTTTTTTGCATTACTCTATATTAAGGTGTCCTTAAGCTTAGACTTTACACATACTTACTGTTATAATACCAATAAATTATTCATAATTACATGCAAGTAACCCAAAACCAAGCCCTGATCCTAATATTAAAGTAAGCACAAGTAGTTGATTAGTATTACTCAGTATTTTATTGTATAATTATATTATAACAAAGACACCTTAAATATATATAAATATATATATATAATAGTATATTAGGTGGCCTTGTACATTACTGTACATTAAAAATAAGTATAATGTACGTATTGTGTTCATTGTATAGCAATACACTTTGGCTGTTTTTGAGGTGGGACACAGGTAAGGTTAGGGACAGGTTTGGTGGTATGGGTAGGTATAAGTGTGGGTTAAGGTGTAAGGGATGGGTAAACAGAAATTAATCACAGATGTAACTACATGCAGACAGTGGCATACACAGGGGGGCTGCGATTTCTAAAAAGGGGGACACACCAAAGAGGATGAGCAATGAGGAAGGAGGAGGAAGAGAGGAATAAAGAAAAGGAAAGAGGAGAACAGAACTAGAGAGAACAGAAGGTGAGAAGGAGGACAGAGGACAGAACACAAGGTGAAGGAGTGTGTTTTCACACTGACCCGGTAGCGTGTTGCCTGGAGTCCCATCAGATAAACAGGCTCAAGCCAGCGGAGATTAGAGAGCTTTTGAAATTGTAGAAAAGCAATGGATTAGAGGGAGGGATAGAGGGGGGCAGGAGGGAGCGGGATTATGGCACCATGCGAAGACAGGATCAAACATAATCCCTGTGAACGCTCGAACCTCCAGCTTGGTTATAGGGAGAGCGAGAGTGAGGATTTACCCATCAGTCACCTCATCAGGCCATGGTTCCCCAGTACATCGAGTTTATGATCAGTCCGTTCACTCTATTCAACAACGGCTTAGTTGTAATGTGCGTATTCTTTTTTTACACATTAGTATTACTACATTCTCTGAAAAAATTGGTGGTAGGTGGTACCTTTTCAAAAGGTACACCTTTATACATAATTTACCACTTGTGGTACCCTTTTAAGAGGAGCTAATATGTACCATTTAGAATATGTATACTTTAGATACTAATATTTATGTTTACGGTACTATTATGATAGGGTTTGTCTTTTGAAAGAGTACCATGCCAATGACAGCTTTTTCTGAGGTGATTACGTTCAAGTCAAAACAGCCCACCTCTACATTTTGGTTCCTAAATGTGAGGTTCTTTCTTCAGTGTAAGTGCAGTTTTCTCTTCCATCAGGCAGAAATAGAAGGTCTGAATGATCAGAAAAGTAATGGCACAAATAAGCTATGATTTGAGGTTTCATTTAGATCACAAATGGTGCTCAACAAGTTTAATACTTTTGATAGTAGAACAGACGAATCATTCTACTTTCACCTACCAGAAATGAAAGAGCCATGTCTTCAGAAAGAAAACAACATGATTTGTTTAAATTTTAATTGAGACGGGGACTAATTGTTTTAGAACTACCATTGTGGTAGGCTTTTATATCTATACATGTATATCTAAAAATACATTTACACTTGTAATTTATTTGCTTTATACTTTTACTAAGACTCGGTTAAAATCAAAGCATTAGCAAACACTACTAACTCTATCTTCAGAATAAACATACATTATTTCTGTAAGGTGTCCAACTGTGCAACTCCTGTTGTCATTGACCTTTTGTACCCATAATAGATTTTAATCCATCATTTATTCGCAGCCTCACATCTGTTTTTGTAACATGTCAGTAGTAGATGCCATCCTATAAACATTCTATTATTGTTCACATCCATCTATTATGAATCATAAGTGTTCTTTTAGATTCTCTCTCACTGTTTCTACAGATCAAACCTGTTCTAGCGATTGGATTCGCTCAGCCCTCCCTTCGCTAACTGCATTTGCGTAGTTTAGGGTCAGAATGTCATGGCTGTTGCTATTAGTTACCGAACACGCATGAGGGAACACAGGAAAGGTTGAATGTAGAAAATCGAATGAACTTAACAAGAAGGCAAAAGATGTAGCAACAGACAGCTGTTATCATTCATTACAGTACATGTGTAATCAGAAATAAAACTCTGTTATGTTATGGGTGGATTACTTTCATCTGCAGCTGTGATGTTTATTGCATGAGAGACAGATGAGCGGATGAGAGGAGAGATGAAAGACAGCGAGTAGCAGGGGGTGCAGCAGGCCAGTCTGCTGAACGAATAGAAATAAACAGATTGAATCAGAAAAGAGGCAACAAGAAGAAAAGGAGAAAAGCAGTTCCCTCCTGGACCTCAAGCCTGGAGGTGGACACGAGAAGCGGACAGGGATGAAACAGTGACGGAGCGATGGGTTGGGAGCCACTTTGAATGCTGCACTCTGTGTGCTCTCCGCTTGTTCCACTAACCTACTTACTGTAATCTTCTCTCTGTGTTTCATAAGAGCCCTGCCAGAGAATTGCATCACCAAGCTTTTCCACACACAGTCACTGCTCTTCTCATCATTGCCATTTAAGATTTTGAAAGGTGCACAGATCAAATGCACATGAAGGCACATGTGGATTTGTGATTTTGGCTCCTATATTGGCTCATCATTTGGTGCCCAGCTGCTTGGATTGTTTTTTTGTTTTGTTTTTTGGTTGTCTTAAATGGTACAATGTAATTAATATATCCTCCTTTTCGCCTATAATAAACTGACAAATTTCAATTAAGAAGCTCTCCTAACATAGACTTATTTAAGGGTTGATGGCTCCTTCAAAAATAAATGAATAATGCATAATTAGCCTGTTCAAGCCTCCAGCAGGCCACTAAGGATTACATAACCATCTGCCATAACTAATATAGGACCAGCTCTTATTTATGCTTTATGACTGGGGGATTTCTTCTGCCTGGTTTGATTAATAAAAGGGCCATTTTGCAGAGCAGTCCTTTAATGTCTCGTTAATGGGTGTCTGGTGGTGTGCGCATAGGAAAGAACTGGCATTGATAATAGTTTTAAATGCAACTAACATTTAAATGTGACATTTTGAATGTTTCCAGTGAGCTGGACACTGTTAGCTGACAGTAGTCAAGCCAAGTCACCCCTATTTTGTAGCACTTTATTCAACAGAGATTGTCAAAGCAGCTATATATATATGTATATATATATATGTATGTATATATATATATAATATATATACACACACAAACCATATAAATGCATAATCCATTCATTCATTCATTCATTTCATTCACAGTATTAAAACAGGAGCGTAACAAAATCAAATATGACTGACATTATTTATTTACACTTGTTCCAAACCTGTATGAATATCTTTCTTCTGTTGAACATAAAATAAGATTATTAACTATTATTCTTTAATGTGGTTTAAGTAAAAAAAAAAAAACATTATTTTCCACACACTGTACATAATTGTTTCTCCTCTATGCCCCGCCTTCTGAATGTGTAGATTTACAAGGCTCATCGGTCTAAAATGAGAGGTGTGCTCTGATTGGCCAGCTATCCAGTGCGTTGTGATTGGCAATACTTAAAACGTGTGACGGAAATGTTACGCCCCTTAACATAATTGTGATCCCATCCGGCCGGCAGCAACGAGACATAAACATTAAACCCCATAATAAACGAGATATAAACATGATTTCAAGTCGTGTCCTTTGAAAGGCCAAACAAAATAGTTTTGCTTTCTCAACGAAACAGCGTCATACACCGCCGCCTTGAGTGAGCTGTGGCCTAGAGTAAGTGGAGGGTGGCTTGAGTGAGTAGAGGTGGGCCGGCTTGAGAACGGCCAGCGGGCGGATTCTGTGAAGGAGCTTGCGGCAACCACATGTGACGACACCGGGCTAGACAGTCATCCATAGGGAAACCTGATCCGGCGATCCACAGTGTAAAGTTGATGTATTTGTATCAGCGACCAGAACGGATCATCTCCTGGCATGATTAAGTGGATATCCTCTTTTGGAAGGCCCAAACAAAGTAGTTTCACTTTCACATTGCAACACACAGCACCTCTGGCGGCAACAACAATACTATAGCGAGTATAAAAGTTACGCCTTCTTTCTTTGTGTGAACATCTGGGCGGTGTTATGCAATTCTTCCCACATAGTGACGTAGAGATGTTGGGGGCGTATTAGAATGAGACATTTAGGGGATTGTGGATGAGTCTTAACTTTAAAAATAATATATCTTTGGATTTGAGACTTTAGTCTTTGAAACTCCTCATATCTTCTTTATACACCAAGAGCTTACAACACTTCAAAGAGAAAGGGAAAATTGAAAATCGCATCTTATGACCACTTTAATTTGTGTTTGAATACGAACTAAGGTCTTGGAAGGACATGAGTTGTGAGTAATTAATGACAGAATTTTATTCTCGGCTGAACTAACCCTTTAGATGCAATTCATAGTAGTTGAAAAAGTTAGGTCTAATAAATTTGAAATTAATGAACTTTTGATTTGAAAAAAAAAAAAAAAAACTCAAATGTAGCTTAAATGTGATTAAACTTAAATTTAGCTTATTCTTTTTAACAATGCAGTTGTCCTTGTCCTCTAGTGTCCCCTTAGCACCTTATTTACTTTGAATTTATTCAATTGATTTGACAGGGTTACGATTGAAAGCATCTGGATGACTGAATTGTTGTCCCACCTTAAGCGCTGAGCGGCTGCGCGGCAGTGAGATCATGTGAGAGTCCACGCGTCTGAAAGTAGGTTAGCAGGGTAGAGTGAGAGACAGGGGCGGCGCCAGGGGGGGTCTTGGGGGGTCTCAAGACCCTGCCAAAAAATGCCCTTGACCCCCATTTGACCCCCCAGCCTCTTCCTGATTAAAAAAAATATATATATTCGGGATAAAGATCCAAAAATGTTTCTCTTCAAACTACGCAGAACAATAATAAATAATTATTTCGATATTTATTCATACACTGAAACGAGAACCGTTTCTGTCAGACGCGTCCGATTCGAGAACCGATGAGCTGATGATAACTGCGCATGCGTGATTCAGCGCGAAGCAGACTGACACAGAGCGCATCTGAACCGACCCTGATTCTTTTGGTGGTTGATTCTGAACTGATTCTGTGCTAATGTTATAAGCGCGGGTAAACCAAAGGCTTGAATGAAGGGCAATCATCGCCAATGACGGCATTACATCGAGCGCAAAAGAACCGGTGAACCATTTTTTTTTCAACTGGTTTATTGATCGAATGTCCGAAAGAACCGGTTCACTTGAGCACCTGCTCCTTTGCCCTTAAGTGCCCTTTTGTCAAAGCAAAAATTTCAATTTTTTTTGTAATAACATAAACATTTGTGAATGCCTGCCCACGGCCAATTATAATATTAGTACAATTTATTATAATAATCTAGCCGTAAATAAAATGACCAGCATGATGACAGTTCACCTGACTACGACCTCATCCAACCGGGAAGATTCTCATGCTGCACGCGCATTTTTTAATTGCTACAGGATATTTTCAACATCGTGGCAGCTGGTAAGTGGTGTTTCATTCTCAGCGAAGTGATTTTGATGTTTATTTACTTATTATTATTTTACAAGAACGATGTGATGTGAGAACATGCAGATACGTTGTTTATATTGCTGTGTGTAGCCTGTAGTGTAGAAGTAACACAAGCGTGCTGTTTGAGGGAGAAAAGTTTCACAGGCATCGAGGGGTTTGGTCTTTTTTATGTTATTTGAATAAACTTTTATTATATTACAGTAGGCTACTTATTTATTTTTAACACGTAAAAATAATTATCACAACACTGGTAAGGCTTATTCAGATTTTCTCATTCTCTGAATTATCATTATAGAAATAAAAACAATTCAGAAATGAATTAAAATATAATTATATTTTAAATGTGATGCAAATATTTTTCTACAATAGCAACAGTGTTTACAACAGCAAGACCACTTTAGCCTGTAAACTCAATAATATCTATCTGGAAATAAATGTAAAATATCAATGTCAATAAAAATGCATAATATACCTGACATGAAAGTGCAGTGTGCAGGATATGAATAACAAATGTAGCCTGTCATTTGTTTACATTGCAAAGGTGTTTTTGTTGTTAGTAGCAGTAATATGCAGTTATTAGCCATGTCCACTGTATTTTTTTGTTGGTTTTCATGAGACCCCCCTTGAAAGACCAGGACCCCCCATTGCCCCCCAATCAAAATTGTCTGGAGCCGCCACTGGTGAGAGAGAGAGAGAGAGAGAGAGAGAGAGAGAGGAGAGGGAGGACGACGACGATTCATACCGCGCCATAACACACGACGAAAGCGACTTTCGTTTTTTGTATCCGAAGCGCAACAGAAGACCTTTAGAGACGCGAATTTACTTTGTGGATCTTTCTTCTATTTATTTTCCTAACAATGCTCACAGTCGGAGCTGAAAAGTTTCATTCGGGTAGCTGTCTTATGTTAGTTTTGTTATGTTAGTCCGAACAATATTTCTCCGCAGCCAGTGAACTTTGGAAAATCAAGAAACAGCAATCAAAATGAGAGGTAAGATGTTTGGGGCACTGCATGACATGTAACTATTAAGCAGACGTTGCATATTGCTTTTAAAAAGGTCTTTAAATAGTTTTTAAACATTTAGCTATTGAAACGTTTGCACGTAGCTATGTTTTCACGCACATCTTCGCACTGTTTTCCTGTCACATTTGCAGCG